>NC_135781.1:5726429-5775290 GCF_028453695.1 Augochlora pura
TAGCTATTTTTTCTTGTTAATTTTATACATTAAATAATATTAATTTTCTACATTAAATTATACGTTAAATGAAAGCTATATCTGTATTTATTCATTCTACATTATATATATATATATGTGAATCTATGTTATAACAGGAATTTTAAAAATCAATGTACATCATTTCATCGCGTTTCTCGACTTTTTGTTTTATGGAGTTAGTCGATGTGTGCACTGAACGGCTCATATACAGATTTGTAGTTAAAATGGGTTCGAGCGCGAAGGGTTAATAAGCTATCTATTTGGAAAACCGAAATTACTTTTGCACAGTCCAATAGAAATATTAATATCGTGTCACGTGAAATTATAGGTGAAATCGTAAGATAAATAATAAGTAAAAAATTCGTCTACCCACGACAATATAGCTAAAAGCCAATACCAATGTTACTTCACGTGAAATCATGTGACATTCGTGAAGCGTAAATCTGCTTACGTTATTTCGTATCTGTTAGAAACAGATCAGTATCACGTCACACTATTCACTTATTGTCACATGCGTGAGCGTAACTGATGCCTATGATTTCACACGATTTCGCGCGACATGTCATCGATACGTCTCTAACCTACATGAAAAGCGCGACGTGATTCTGATCTGTTACTAACAAATTTGAAACGATAATAAAACGCCGGCGTGTTGCAAAATTAATACATTTCTACCTTTACAGTTCTGATAAGGTTTTTAACCTTTCGCACTATAATATTGACTAACAAGACTCGTGACGAACGTTTCGTGCAAGATTCGATAAATATAGCTGCCACATTTTTTTCAAAATCTTAGAAAGCCGCTAAAGGTGGAAAAATGCCGGAAAACCGCGAAATCTAATTTACTACCCTCACGAACGAGTTACAGGGTTAAAATTTTGCACAGATGAGTTTTTATTGATCAGCTATCGAACGATATACGACTCATTGAGAAACCTCTAGGGGCAGTTTTGACCATTTTAATCGTCTGTCTATTGAATCCCCTGTCATCGAAATCGGAAAATGAAAGTAAACGAGGACAACCGTGACATAAGAATCATCTGATGACATCAAGGAAATAATTGAGAACGAAACAGTCGTAACTGTTGGAATTTCAACGATGACCACCGATGGAAAACAGACCCAGCGAACTGTTTTATGGCCCTTTATGAGGGTGAGCCGTTGGCGACTAAGGCCCACGGATTGTTTAGTTCAAAAGCAGAAACCGGACCGTGAGGTTGCCACCTCGGATTACCACTACCACTGTATATATTTTTCTCTGTCTATGTGGTTCTGTTATACATCGCTTATTCTACTGGATACGCGAATGTTCTGAAGTATTAAATTCAATGAAAAATAAAGTGTATTAAAGTTTTAATTCAAAACCTTTCAACAGTAATCAACGTAGCTCTGAAAAGACGCGATAGTGCAAGGGGCTGATCCGCATCTTCTGTAGACAGTCAGATTTCTTTTCTAGAGTCAAACTAATAGATAAATTAGGAAAACAAGGTTTTCCTCTCCCACTGTCGACCAATGTTATCCTTCATAATCCTACGGCAATTATATGTAATAGCGTTTTTAAAATTTAAAATAGCGTTTTACTCCTTTTTAAAAGAATGTAACCTATTGTTATAAGAAAACCTTTGTACACACGTCGCACAATAACTTCCTCTTGGAAGTTAAATTTGCGTTAATAATATAAAAAAAAGAAAAAAAGATTTCTTTTCTACCCCAGGTCACGTGCCCCCGTTTTCCTCCTATCGATAACACGTAATCTTCCATCTGTTATCCAAACGGATTTCTCCAGGCAAACGGATAAATAATAAAATATCGCATAACCGAGTTATCGTTAGCAATTCCCGTTACACCGCGACCGATCCCCCTCGCCCCAAGAGCCAACGCGGGTCGCCTTCGATCCCCGACAAGGAACATCGTGTCTTCGGCTCGAGCGCCGGTCCGCGTCTACCGCGTCCGAGGTCTGGCGACCGTTCAGCCGGGTTGCTTGCGGGTGTAGGTATCGTGGCTCTTGGGTGTCATCGGCCGGCCGAACGAGACCCTCCTCCATCGAAATCCCATCAACGTCGCACGAGAGCAAATCCTTGCATAATGGAGCGATCTCGGCGACCCATCGATCCTCGCCTCCGCCTCCGCCTCCCCTCGGCCCAGTCGCCGCTACCCCATGGACCGTCTTCCGACCAGTCCTCCTCCGGTACACGCGTCTCCCCCTCTCTCCACGTCCCCCCCAGCCCTCTCCGGTCTCCCTCGGATCCGATCCGAATGTTATGCTCGTCGGAACCGCCGTCGTAACCGCACTGCTTTCAGTTATCTCGGTGGCCCGACCACCGAGCCACCCCCGTCCAGGCCGCGACTCTAACATCCGCTCGGATTCTATTCGATCCCCACCCTCCTATCCCAGCGAGCCAGCCTAACAGAGGCGGACACGCGTTTTCGACCACGACGATCGACGCCGTGCGGAGAGGAACGGAGAGACGCACAAGCGACGTCATCGCGCCGTGCCTGTGTGTCCGCCGCCGCTGCCGCCGCCGCCGCCGGCCGGAGGGACAACGCGATTTAGCGGAATTACTGGACGCCGCGTAATTACTGGTTCTCGTAATTCCGAATGCCTGGCGGCTTGTTACGTTGCGGTCTCGCGAGACCCCTGCCAAGGCCCGGTCGATACCGCAGCCCCGCCGCTCCCCCCGCCCGCCTCCTCCCCGGCGATACTCCATCGTTCGACAGCGAGGAACGAGATCGGCCTTCGATCTCCCTCGATCGACCACACGCAGAAAGGCATTCCGCTGTTAACACGCGATTGATCGCCGCCGCGCGACCCTGTCGAGCCCGCGCCGTCCGACGCGGATCTCTCGGACCTGTCGCGACCGGATTTCCGCGTCCACGCAGTAAGCTTTGTTTAAGGTCGCTGCCGATACCTCGACAGCGGTGGGTCTACGGGGGTTGGTGGATGGAAAAATAATCGATTTGTATGTCTGAATCGATAGAATCGATTTCTTAGATACGATGTGCTAAAATAGTGGCTCTGGTGTTTTTAGATATTGTTGCGGACTTCGGGAACCTCGTTCGGTTCCCGTCGCCCCGTTTCACGAGTTCGCGGCACAATTAACAATTTCCACAATTTATTTCCACGATTCTTTACAATACGATATACAATATTAAGTTCAATATATCGAGTTCGCTGTCAAAATAGTAACTGGCAAAGTTCAGCTCGATCGGAAGACCCTGAACCGTGTTGTCGTCTTTTATTCCGGCAAGGGAATTCCGAGGCGGCACCGGTCATCCATCCGGTGTTCGTAACAATATTAATGTAAATGATTAACGCTAGAAAGACGGGAGCTTGAAGCCGGGAAAATTACTGCTTTTCGGCAATATAGGTATAACACGCATATATACCGGAAATGATGGAGGTGGGGGGGCAACAACAATGATTAATAAACGCATTTATATGTTGCAGAAAAAGTCACAAAATTATAAGAAGCTGTGTCATTATTTACATAGTTATTTTTCTAATTGAAATTGTAAATGCAGTCGAAATGACTTGCTTAGGCAATCTAGCGTTAAAGCGAAGATAGATGCATTATATCTTTAAAAAAAAATTAGAATGCAATCGTGTAAAACTTAAGTCGAACGTGCTCGCTTAGAGAAGTTCATTTGCTGTCACTTGTTGCAGCGCAATTCGTAATTCAGCCGTGCCTCAGAGGTTAAAAATCCATCGTAAATTAGTTCTCGAGATTAAGTTCTGGAATTCGTAGTATAACTAAACAAGGGATGGAATCTTTCCATTATTATTAATGTTTGTAAGCACTAACAATACATAGGATGAGGACTATATCCTTTACGAAGATGAACAAACTTCAAAGGCGATTTTCTCTAAAACGAAGCTCCGGATGAAAAAATGTTACAGCAAGTTTAAGAAGATAAAATGGGAAGAATACAGTAGGAATATGCATGGAAACAGGTAAAGGGTTGTTGAGTGATTATCCTAGAAGATGGGGATGAGCTGTGAAAATAGTTAAGAAAGAGGTCGACAGTAATTTGCGTTAACTAGTAAACTGTTGAAACAATTACAGTGAATTTGTTATAGTTGTGAAATACAGCGTCGTCTCTTCCAACTACAAAAATGCGAAAGAAAACGCGGCTGGAAATTTTTTTTTAGTTTTCGAAATCAGTTTTTACCGGGGGCCTCGGTTTCGATCCATATCTGTAGGGAACCGAAAATGCCGAGCGTAGCGGGGGACGAGGCCCGCGCCGACGTGTACCGCGGCATAAAATACAACAGTCATTTGTATCATTTCTGTCTCGTATTTATCAGCCGGCTATCAATTATGAAACGGTCTGTACGCGCGGGAAACAAAACACAGGAAACGCGGGCCGGCGCGGCACGCGCGATTCTCGCGCGCCGATTCGCGCGGTGCGCCGCCCTATGAAAACTGCGGAACAAGTGCCATTTATCTGGGAGCAGAAATGCCGGGGAAAAAAAATGATTCGCCGCCCCCGTACACCGTACAATACACACCGTGCACCTTCCAGCTTGATATAGGGGACGCAATTTGTCGCGAGTGCTCGATGCAAGAAAAATAGCTCCGGCCGGTATCATGCGCCGCGACGCGGTGATGCTCGCCGGCGTGCTCGCCCTCGTGACGCGGACCTTATCCAGGATTAATATCGTCCGACGCCTCCGGGCTGGTTTCCCGCGCGGCCTCTCCGTGCCGGAACCGATCGCATTCGATTTGTCTCGACGTCGCGGCTACTTGGTTCCTCCGCTCGCGTCCCAGTTCGCCACAGACACTCCGTGGAAATATAGACGGAGCAAGGGGCGAATAGCTTTCCGCGCGAGCAGCCGTCCGGGCGTCTTTCCGCGGACTCCGACGGAATGGCCGCGGAATCGGAAGAGAGAGAGAGAGAGACAGAGAGAGAGAGGGAGAGGGAGAGAGAGAATCCATCGAGGCAGGAAGTAAATACCTGCTCCAAGTTTTTTCGTCCTGAAAAAGTGTTTCTCTGTTCCCGCTTTTCTTCCCCGGCACTTTGTTACTTCTGTCCGCCCGAGCCTTTTGTTGCTAGTTTCTACGAAGCCAGCCAATGTTCGCCGCGTTCTCTTCCACCACCCTCTCTCTCTCTCTCTCTCCCTCTCTTCTCTCGACGTCCCCCTTACCGCTGTGTTCCCTATTTCGTTCATACTTCGTCGAGGAGCGCAAGGCGAATGAGGAGTACCATTCGCGTCGGAAACGCTTTGAACTCCGAGCGAAATCGTGAAATCGTGCTCGTTCGTTTTACGGTTATCGATACCACCGGTTAGCCCTCGAAAGGGCGCCGGGATACGTCAATCTCGACCGACACGCTCAAAGACGACCGGAACAACCGTCTTCAAACATTATTTTCAACTTATTGGATTTAACCGGATTTGACGCGAGTCTTGAGGACGACCAGCTTTACGTTCAATTTTGATTGTAACGCGTTCGGATCGTTCGATGACGTCTTAAAGATGAAGACGTCGGTTTCACGTCTTAAAGATGAAAACGTCGTTTTGACGTCTGAAATAATAAGACGGTGAAAAATGGATGTCTTAGAGGGAAATGGCGAGTATCAAGAGAACAAGATTTATTGTCTCAGTGAATGGATAAAACCATCGTATGTTTTTTTTTTTATTTTTTGATAAGTATATCTGCAAACTGTTACAAAGTAACGATAAGCAAGATTTGTTAGCTATTTAAACTTAATATGTAGATATTTCGTCCCCTGGCTCATACCTGCTTTACTTTTCTTATAACTAATATAATTGCTATAATGGTTTTATCACGATTTGCTTTTGAGATCAACTTATTTCCTATTTGTCTAGTATTGCACATCAAGTATCTTGAAATCTGTGTCTATTGTCTTATGTAATTGTCTAAAATCATCCTTGTTGCAACGATTCACACGAGACTCCCCCCTTATCACATAATCCACAACGTAAGTCACCAATGACTCAAGATATAAAATTTAAAAAATGATATTCTTCCATATAAGTAAATTATAAATAATCTATAGAGCATAAAAGAATTGATTAAATTATTGCTTGCTAATAAAAAATATTATATGGTATTCAAAGTGTTGCAGAATATTATAACTGAAGCACCGACGATTTCGATTTCGCAGAAAAGTCCGGCGGTCTGCCCGCGCGCAGACAGATTATTTCCCTGCACGTTTACTTCAATCTCGGGCATTCACGATTGCCATGGAAAAAAAGGCCGACGTTGCCCCAGCAAAGATTCCGTTGGCCTGAAAGTACCATCGGCCGAGAAAGAGGTCAGTTCCGCGGAAACGACCCGTTCCGCCAACCAACATTTGACGCGCTCGCATCGTTGTTCGAATCGGCCAGGGGCTCTGGTTGTTAGGCCCGGATTCCGTTTCCAATTTGCCTAGGATAACATCATCGCGCCGGTGTTCGTTCCAAGCTGCGCGGTTCATTATCAAGATTAAAACCCTTTGGTTCGGATTTTTGAAAAAAACACCTTTGCAGCTTGGCCATAGGTAGCTATCTGGTTAGATAGGGCGCTCGATCCAAAAACGCGAAATTTCAGCGAGCCCCGTTGCATAGGAGCCTCCCCCCTGCTCAAGATGCGCTCATCAAAGACCATATTTTAGGTCAAACTCTCCAACAGCTAACAACGCGCCCATCGACGATGCGCTGCGGATTTCTATGCCCTTCGTTTTCCCGATGCGATGGTTAAATTCTCCGAGCGCGAGCGCGTAATTTTACTTCTGCCGGATAAGCTAATTGCTTCGGGAAATTTCACCCTTTATGGCGCTATTTGGATTTGGAACATCAAAAGACGAGGTTTCTCTTTATTTTATAGCATCCCGGAGAAATACTTCGGAAATATTTGCGGCCATAAGAATTAATTCCGCGAATCATAATTTTAATAAATTCGCGGTAACGCGTTCATTGGATTTCACCGTATAGAATTGTTTGCTCGTCGAGAACGCTGGAAACTCGACAGCTTTGAGTGCGTATAATTCTAACTTGGAATTTACGTATTTACCTGAAATAAAATCGTGAAAATGAATTACGTGGACTGAGAATAATTATGTAATTTAAAATACTGCTAATATACAGCATCAGCGATCAAAAACTTCAAGCAATGGTTATCTTTGAAGTGAAAACATGCGAGTTGCGGCGTGCTGTCTTGCAGCTACGGTATACTACTGTACATTATACTACACTACTGTATATTACTACACGCAGTCGGTCCACGAACGAGCTATTTTTTTTACACCCTTGACACCGAAAAGTTTGAACGCGTTTTCCTTAGAACCTTACTTTTTCACCTGACTGGCGTAGTAGTTCAAGATCTAGTTGTTCAATTGACTTCAAATTTGCAAAGAATCTTCTACAGATATGGTTTCACCACTTGGATTAGAAGATTTAAACGCGTAACGATTTTTACCATTTTTTTAACCCTTTAAACACGAAAACAGAAGCCAAAATCTCGGAAGCCCGAGCGTCAAGTGTTGGCATTTTTATTTTGTAAGAATGACTTCACCCTGGTTTTGTTTTTCCAACGAAACAGTTGGAACTGTGTTACCCAAGGACTCTTTCTTAAAAGTAGAATTACCAGGCCAGTCAGAAAGAAGGTTACGATTTTTTGTACCACAATTTGATATATTAAGAAAATAATGAAGATCTGTAACATTTTTTAATCAATCATATATTGCAATATAGACTGTATAAGATTTAAGTAACTCCAATCTTGCGATTGTTATGGGACTCGCTTCAATGTACTGCAGCTTATACATTTGACATTATTTTTACTTGAAAAAAATACTGTATACCCTAGAAATATACGGAAAAATATATGTATAAAAAATTGCTATTAAATGGTCTACGACTTGTTTGAAAAAAAGTGATAAAGGCTATATAAAAGACGCGCGTCTAAACCGGGGCACCCCCTTAAGGTATTGAGACAGACACGTCAACTGCGCTCTTGATATTCGTAACGGAGCATCTACGAATCACTAGTTACGCGCAAATCCCCGGAGAACAGAGCTTTCACAGACCATTGCCATCAACCTAATGATTGCGCCAGATACCGGTACACCGTGTACGCTAGTTCCTCGCGCGTTCTCGGGAAGGGAAAAAAAAAGGAACGAAAGGATCCGGCCGGCAAGTGTTACTTCCGCCGATTGGCCGTCCTTCCATTGCGCGTGACCCACTGCTCCGAATTTGTGCTTGAAAGGCGCTTAAATTGCAGTGGCACTTTCGCGGATGATTAACAAGTCGCGCGGCGCCGTAATTCGTCGGTAATCTCGTAATGGAGGGCGGAACAAGGAAGAACATCAAACGGCCGCCGGCGGATTAAGAAAGCGAAACGCAATTTAAAAAATTGCGAAGTCCGCGTGGAGAGGAGGAGCCCCACGAGAGCGCATAATTATGGCGCAAAGAGAAGCGCGAAGGAGACGCTTCTCTCCTCCCCCCCGCCCTCGTGGCTTTTGACGATGAAAAACGTCGTTGAAACTCCGATCCTAGAAAACGTCCGCGGCGCACTTCAGGCCACGTGATGGGACTGAAACGGAGAGAGCGGCGCCGCGCGGCGCACTTGTACACCTTTAGAGACGATAATAATTAATTTGGTGGCGAAAGGGTTGCGGGAAGACGCGCGGATCGGCGGAGCGAGGGTTAAACGGAGCGATACTCGCGGCGCGTTGTGTCTCGATCGCTCGGAAGGTCCTCGGGGGATCAAGGGGATGGATCGCGGGCGATGGAAACGGCGAGGTGCGGCGAAGGGGTTGCGAGGGAACGATGGGTAGGGTCGATGGACGAGGAACGCGCGCAGCAAATCGCGCCGCCGTGTCTCCTCCGCGGAGAGGTTCTTGGACCGGCCAAGGAAACGAGCAATCGACCGTAATTGCGGTACCACTGGCCCCGATTAGACCGAAACCGCAGCCGTTATTGGATAATTAAGGGGAGCGAGACGCGACGCGATGCGATGCAACACGGCGCGACGCGAAGGCGGCTGGCTCTCGGTCGGACGAACCGTGGGGGCCAGATTAGCACAAAGACCGCCGCGCGCCGCGGCGCTTGCCCCGTTCAACGGGATTTCTTTGTTGCGAAATCCTCTCGGCAATTACCTATGTCTTGAACCTCTTCGAGACCTTCTTTAGATTCAATCTCGTTAAACTTCGATTCGAATCCGATGGGTTCTGCAGATCGATTCGCTTCTTTAACCCATTGCCGCTAGAATAACTAGTCTGACTCGTGATGAAGATCTCATGCAAGACACATCTGATAAATAATATATTGTTCTAACTCGAAATAAAATTTGATTTTTCTGTTAGCAAAAGTTTCCTGGTTGAGGGATGTGCTAAGGATGAATAAGTGCTAATCAACACAATGTGGAAGGAATCGCGACGCGTGGGGTTAAGAGACAGTAAAGTGCTCCTAATTCTCCAGAATTTTAAATCAGGCTGGCAAGATCCGGAAATAAGTGACAGTATATTTTACCATAATATTTTACTTCGCGATTCATTGCAGCGTATAATGTGTCACGTCAGCAATCCACGTTGACAAAATAATTTTTTAAGCGATTTTAATCTATAGAAATATACATCAATCTGGTTCGTAATAAAATGTACATTTTTGCGTGAAAAATGATCTGGGATAATATAAAATTGAATCTCGAAATATGTCTATTTATATTAGAAATTACGAATGCTTATTAATTATTTCAGATTTATTCGCGATTTATATATTTTAGTGTACGAATTTAGTGTAATGAATTTATAGTAAATTTTTTAATGATTTAATTATTCTTCCTTTGTATAGAAAATATTATACATGGCATAGTTAACCCCTTCCCGTGCCATTTAGCTCGACGAAACTCCGGCCCGAGCGATCCGCATCAACGCGCGCTAAACAGACCAGACTGATGTTTGGAAACAGTCGCAATACGATCCGAAATGTAGATGCCCGCAATGCCTGTGATATAGTCAATTTTACACGATACTGGAGTTGAGGAAGTAAACTCTAATACTTTTACGTTTATAGATGCCTTATTCGCTTTGCAACTGGCATAAACACGTCACTATCAGAAGATTCGTTATCACGGCCTTCACTACACACTTTTGTACCTTGCATTTTGAAGGGGTTTCTTAAATTTTAATAATTGAACTGCTTCGTAACAGCAACGACAAGAATCGTGACTAACTGTTCTGAGGTACTGAAAGGAACTAACATTCAGTCACGAGCGTAGCGGGCAAAAAATCAGCCCGCGAGCTCGGCTTGTTATGTTTACGTTTCGCCCAAGTATGTGTTCGCGACTCAGCTCGCGATATTTATGTTTGGCCCAAGTATCTGTTCGCGAGTCTGACTCGCGATGTTTATGTTTGGCCCAAGTAACTGTTCGCGAGTCTGGCTCGCGATATTCATGTTTGGGCAAAAATCTTCATCGCGAGTCTGACTCGCTAAAGTACGGGAAGGGGTTAAACACACGTTATTCTTGATAATATACTGTGCATCAATGTCAACCCTTGCACTATAATTTTTTCAGAACCACTTTAATTATCCCTTTTCATTCTTTGTAATTTCCTTGATCGGTAGTTACAGTTATTAAATTATGCACAGAATGTTCGCGACGAGCCTGACTCGTTATTATAGCGCAGGGAAGTTCAGACGAGTGTCTCATAATAATTTCGTCAGATCGCGCTGCGACGTAATGGAAAACCTTGAGAGTCGCGTTTCCTGCGGAGTTCCATCTTTCAACGCGCGTGGTGAAGGTACCATTTAGTAAATATGTATATTAAGCGTTCCTTTCCTTCCGTTACTTCTCCCGTGTATTCTGCTCTAGTGTTATTCTACTCCAGCCTCTGTTTCTGGGTCAGGTTTTAAAGAAGCCTCCGGCCGCGCGAGCGCGATATCGTGTGAACCGCGTGCTACGAAATTTTAGCGCGAGTTATCTCGCAGAAATACGCGAGACGCCTCGCTCGTGGAAACAGGAAAATGAAAAAATTCTCGAGTCGGGACTTCTTGAGACCTCCAGTTTCTAAGAAGAATCCGTCGCGAACACCTGGTAAAAGCGTTCGAACATTTCACAAAGTCGCGAATTTTATTACCAATAATTTCAACGTTGATATTAGCTTTTCATTTCTGTCCAGAATCTCAATTCTAAATAATAATAATTATTTATTCGTCAAGGTCATTACTTTCCAAATAGCTGCCACATTAACTCTTATTTTATAGAAGACCATTTGAAAGGTCATTGAATGCGTCTGGCTGCGCACCGCAGCGCGTTGCATTGGAAAAACAAAGAACTTAATATGCAGAAACTATCGACAACCTTCGGCGCTCGAGAAAAGCTGACCTCGGTAGAAAAATAACCGCGAATCGCAATATTCTTAGCATCGTGCTAAAACGAACCGCAGTTTCCTACATCGGCGAAGAATAGCGGCGATATTTCAATGCTCGGTATAAAATAAAACAAACCCGTATAAATAAACTGAATGGAGACGTTACGGATAATTTAGCGAATCGATAATGATCGGATGGGCCCCCG
The DNA here is from genome assembly GCF_028453695.1 of Augochlora pura. NCBI lineage: Eukaryota > Metazoa > Arthropoda > Insecta > Hymenoptera > Halictidae > Augochlora > Augochlora pura. The sequence goes on from NC_135781.1 coordinate 5,737,973, forward strand.
TCCCATGAAAATTTGTAAATAATTAAGGCGCTCTTGTATCGCGGAACCGTGTAGCCGAGAAGGAAAGGAGCCGATCGACGGGTCCGCGAGAATTCTAATTAGTCCGGCGAGTGGGCGGATGAAAAATAAGTTCGGTCCTCGATGGGTGGAAGGGTACACGAGAAGGAAGGTGAAGTCGCGACAGCCGATTAACGAGCTTGTTATTTGTCTGTCGGCGACACGGCGCGGACCCGTGACACGGAGCGGCGAGAGAAGCGTAGCGGAGAGGAGAGGAGAGGAGAGGAGAGAAATAGCGGAGTAACGAAGAGAGGAGGGGAGAGCCGGTGATGGTGTTTCGGGTCTTCGCGTGCGTCCGCGTGGAACGTTTCGGCCTGACGATGGCCACTTTTATATCACGGTCGACTATTTAGCCCGCCGTTGATTGCGAGGTATAATATTTATTCGCGCGGTTCTTTAATTAAAATCGGACGTTCGACGAAATATCGGGGCCGGGGCCGGGGGCCAGAGGCAGAGGCCACCCGGCCGGGCTTTGATTCTATTTACCGTTCCGCGATCGCATTTAACTGGCACCGCGCGCGCGGAATATTCTCCCTCGGTGTTCACCGTGATTCGCATTGATTCGCGCGGACCCGGCTTCCCGGTATCCATTCGCGGGATTCGCGCAGGCCCTCTCTCCCCTGAAAGAGCTATTCACGCAACGAATCAACCAAATGGATAAACGATAATATCGTCCATCTAACGCGACGGTTTCCAGATTATCGGCGCGACGCGCGATGCGAGGCGATGCGAGGCGACGCGGCGCGACACGTCGCTTTCATTCCGGTTCGAGCATCCGGGCATCGTTCGGTTCTTCGATTGTGACTTTCCACGGCGAATAGGAGGCCGTTTCATCGGCGAACGCGAGCCGCGTGATTTATCCCCGACAGCTCTCTACCACTTCGTTCGACACGCGACTGTGTTTCGAGTATTTTCCGAGCTGATTTCCCAATGTCGGCCTAGCCACGGTATACACACGCTGTAACGTAAAAGTGGCTATTACGCTCGATTGTGGCCCGTCCTTGATACAGCACCGCAAACAGCACGATACAAAAAAATAGATCGGGCGTATGAAAGTGGATATAAAAATTCTGCCGACATTTTTGAACGTTGTTATTTACCGATCGTTACTGCTGTGTAACAATTTGCTTTTTATCGTGTTAGGTACGAAAGCTATTCTGGACTGTTGCAAGGTTGTTAATAGTTGTTACCAACACCAGATTTACGTTACAACTGTTTTGTATTAATTTATAAGTAGCTTTATTTATGAGTAGCTTTTGGGATTATAATTAGCTACGGGTATAATATTATAATTTCATTTTATAGTATCCAACTTTTATTCAATACTTTTAATAATTAAGCAAAACATAGATAACATAGGGCAGACATAAGACGTAACTGACAGACATAAATGTCTGCTCTAACTAACATGATTCTACTCGAAAGAAAAAGTCCGAAGAGACAAAATTAAATCGAGCTATATGATATGCATCACCGAGGCAAACGAGTTTTTGCTATCTCCAAATAAATAAGTTTAGAAATAAATAAAATAAAGAAATCCTTAAGAGGTAATTAAAAGATCTAATAATTGCCTGATAAAAAGACATCAACTAAAAAATAAAAATCCATCTGCCGGATAAATTTTAGCGTTCGATCTATCCAAATTCAGCAATGAGAAAACACGACAGTTGTTCCGACTTAGAATATACCAGCGAAGATACCAAGCCCTAATCGGTACCGCGAATCGCGGCAAATGAGCACGGAAATCTAAACGGCCGCGCTCGGTTCCCAATCTCCGATATCGACCAGAAACCAAAGATTGCAACGCCGCGGAAGAAGCGATAGAGACCTGTATAAGAATCTCCGCGGAAATTTTCCCGGTCGCCTCGGAAACTTGGGATTCCGTCGTTGGAGGCGGAGAGGGGGGGGGGGGGAGGGGGCGTCGTCGGTCGGCATCCTTGGGAATTTCCTTTGCCGCGGATGTCCTCGCAAGTTTCTTGCGCGGCGTTCGGGCATTGTGAGCAATCGGCGAGGGGCTCTCAATCCGAGAGAATTGGACGGACAGAGAGGAGGACCGCGCGGCGCGGAACCCGGCGCGAACTACAAGCCGTGGAGGCGCGCGGGGGGGGGGGGGGGGGGGGGGGAAAAAAGCCAGACAAAAAGGGAAACGGCAGAAAACGGGGGGGAGAGAAAGAAGAGGGGGAGGGGGGGGGGGCGAGGGGGCCGGGCGAGGTAGGTGGACGACGGTCGGGCACAGGGAAAAAAAAAAAGGAGAATAAACGCGGTCCGGGGCACGAATGAAACAAGTTTCTGTATTTCTAAAGCCTCTCTTGACTCGCGAACGAACGCAGAACTCTTCTGACCACGGTTGACCGAGCACGGACTCTCCCCCTCGGCAAATACTGGCTTCGACACACAATATTATCGCGCTCCGGGGATCTAAACTATCGCGGCGGAGAAAGAGAGACAGAGAGGCAGAGAGCCGGAGAAAGAGAAACCGAGAGGAAAAGAGCGAGAGAAAAAGAAAGAGAGAGAGAGAGGCGTTTTAGCCCCGTCTCGGCGAGCGCGGCGCGAACTTCCTCCGCCGCGAGAGAAGCTGGACGAACTCTTTCAACAGGCGCGACCTCGTGTCACCGTCGCCGACGTTATCGTCGACACACAGTTTCAGCCACGCTCCGCGTTCCAGAATATAAGGCAAACGTTCGCGCGATGCTTTCTTTGAAACGGGAACGGAAGCGGCTGCAGTCCCACCTGCTTATCAATTGCCCGGCTCTCCGTCGAGTGCTTCCAACCGTTCGCGCTTCTCGCCGCGAAACTTTAACCCTAAACGTCCGCGTTCGCTCCTTCCGACTGTTCGACCCGTTTCATCATGCCAGTCGGAGTAGGGTAGGCGCACCGATTGTTACCAATATTAGTTATCAAGGAAACTTCGAACTAGTGAATACATTGCCAATAGTGGAGACATGTATTAATTTGGAAGAAAAATGTTTTATCTACAGCATAAAGCATTCTTAATGAAAAACCTGTGGAAGTTTAGACTTTTTTTTTTGATAAATATAAAGGTCGCACGGCAAGTAGAATAGTATATAAAATAATATCAAACAGCATATTATATAAAATAATATAACATATCATATGAAATAATACGAGATAATATAAAATAATTGATTAGCTAAAGGTACGAATTAAAACGGGATGAAACAGAAAAATGAAGAGAAATAAATTAAACGTAGTTAGAGGGAAATAACTCTGAAAGTTATACCGCGTTTCGATACTGCTTTTGCTACGTATAAATTATTTTTGTACAGTAATAATTTTTGAATCGTTCCATATGCGAAACTAAAATTATTAAAACATGCACGTTTCTTATACGATACGGAGGCTTTCATACTGTACGCGTTGAAACGCGCACATATCCTTAGCGTGGCCGCAACCGGGTACACACGCCGCGGTACATCCCCGGAAAAAGCAGTTCCGGCGAACTCTTTTGAATTTCACGCAGTCCCGTTCCATTCTTTTATCTACAATTTCCCGACGAAGCAGCGCGGATACAGCATAAAAAGAGATTCGTTATAGCGATATAAAAGTAAATGGGTATCGATAAAAGCTGTTTGCGCGCCGGTCATGCGCGAATTCGACGCGGATAAATACCAATAACCTGCGACGCCAGCGAACAAAATGCGACAGCGGGGTGGGTAGGTGGGGAGGTGGGATGGGGTGGGGTGGCGGTACATTCGCCGCGATCGCGCGAGCCTCACCTGGGACAAAAGCGAGCGGGCGTCGGGTTCGCACGTTTTTTTCCATTAAAATAGTCGGGTTGATTATTCATCGTGCAGGTGATTAAATATTTGTTTGGCGCTCCGGTGGCCGGCTGGCCCAGTCAACAGGTTCAAGAGCCAATCCACGGGGCCGCGACGCGTGCAACGCGCCGCAACACGCCCGCGAATGATCGACGCAATCCGATCGCGCGAGCGAACACCTTCGCGCGCGCGATCGAATTAACGGACTCATCGATCCGACGGCGGCGCGGCATCGTGCGACCCGTGGCTCCGCAGCACGCCGCAGAGTGTACCAACTGGTGCAACGCGTTCCCGCGTCGCGCTAGTCGCTCCTCTTCCTCCAAGGGTATCGTTCCGCTGTCCTTTGTGCGGCCGGAATTAAATTAAATGGCCGACCCGCAAAAGCGAAACCCTCGGATACAGCTGATAATTCGATCGGTAGCCATCAGGGGGATAAACTAATTTCTACCGGCCTTTGTTCACGGACCCGGCCTGCTTCTTCGAGAACAAAAGGTCGATACGTAGCGACCTCGAAACCCATCGGGCATCGAGCTCCATTCGCCCCCATCATCGCGATTTTCCAGTTCCTTTTCTCCGCCCGGTTTGTCCCGGGGATTTTTCATAGGGACACCTCTCGAGTCGAAATCGATGTCTTTGATCTTCGACGGTCGATGCTTTCTTATTTATTTTATTTGCACGGGATAACTCATTGGCACAGAGAGGTGCAGTGGGATGCGGATTAACCTGCTCGCTGCAGTCTACGTAATACCTCGTGGTAAACGTTCGCAATGACGCATCTGTTAAAAATACATTACTAAGAAAATAGAATTTATTTAATTTTTTTTACTTATTATTAACTTTAGTTAATATTGTCTTGTTCTTATTATTATTTATTTAGATAGAAACAGGAAATTTTGGGGTCTAGAAGAGATTTTTCCAAATGGGGTTGTAGTCAATGTGTTGAGGATTCTGTATATTAGATTGGAAACTATGAAACGGGCGCCTTTATTTAACCAGTGTTCAGCTGCAGCACCCGTTTCATAGTTTCCAACCTAATACATATGTATACAATACACGTTGCCACTAGTGATCCATTAATAGTATAACTACATTACATAATAGTTACTGCACTCCAATTAAATATTTTTGTATTAATACAGAGACAGATTTAGATATAGGCTAAATTGACTATAGCCTATAGCTGGGATTATTGAACAAAATTTCGCTTTATATACAGTAAAAAATCATGTAACATTAAATAGTTTCATAACTGGTCACTATGAATTAAACAAAAGATATTAATAATTCCCTTCATATCATGTTACATTTTACACTATATTAGGACGCAAACAAATGAAAATAATAAATAACACATATTTTCATAAAACAATGCTAAATCTAGTATTTTAAATGTTTAAAATTTCTTCTGATTGCGCGCTGACAAAACTATATTAAAATCTAAATCTGCCACCGGATTAAGATAGCGCAAATAAAACCGGTTAACGTAGCAATATATCCTTATACATTTCTTTTCGGAAAATTGCTGCGGAAAAACTTGAGACCCGGCGAAATCTGATTCGAGGTAGGCCAGAGGGCAAGGGCTCCGAGCTCTACCCCGGCGCGCGAGACCAAGAGACATCGCCGTCCCCCGTAGCACACGCCATACTTCCGGAAAACTGTGACTTATCTCGGCGAGCGAGTTTCCTCCGCGGCTCTCCCCACGGTGATCTCGCAACTTTGATTGCAGATCCTATCCGGACCAATCGGATGAGAGGATGAGTGGCGGGAAGCCACGCAGGAACTGGCAGCGCGGCGGCGGCGACGGCGACGGGCTAGGTCGGTCTGGGTTACCTAGCGATAAAAATGCTAATAATACTGATAATAATAATAACGTCGTGATTCCACTTATCGCGAACTCCCCGTGCTCATCCGAGGTCCTCGGGTCCCCGTGAAACCAAGGCAGCCCGGGAATATCCTAACGGAGAGAACCGACGACCGGGAAACTCTCGCGCGAGGGAATCATAGACTGGCCTTTCGAAAAGTCTGACATTTTTGTTCAGTCGGTAGACTGTGTCAACTTTTTCTCTTTTTAATTCTGTGTTAGTATTTTTTACGGTAACCACATTTTCTTGGATTGAATGTAGGATGTTGTGTGCTTTAAGAAAAGCTTTTGTGGTTTGCACGTTGTCGATGAACTTTTGAGTTACGCACAGTGATAAAATAAAAATCTCACGTTTTTGAACATTTTTAACACTTTTATTTAAGGCTATACTTTCCTTCAATTAAAAAAGTTAAGAAACGCGAGCTTCTTATTCTGTTTTTGTCATTTTTCTTGCCACTCTTTCAAAACGTATCTTCTACTGTTTTTAGACATCGCCAGATCCTCGTCAAGAATTCTTTATCAATTTATCAATTATTTTAAAGATTTTATTGACTTCTGTTTTTCACTTAAACGTCGCAGAGTAAATCCCATAAATTATTTTATGTCGTTTCGATAACATTTAAAATACTATTGTACCAACAGCTGCCCCCCCCCCCCCTAAATTGAATAAAATAAGATTTAATCTAATTTAATTCGCAGTGATAACAAAATTAACAGAAGTATTTTAGTTATTGTAAAATAAACCAGTCCTTCCAATAAATCCAACAAATTCAAGTAATTTAGACCAGCTTTGATATTTACAGTTATATAAAATACTTCATGTTGAAAGACTAATAAAGGCGAAAACAATATACCTACTTCTTTCACCGAACAAAAGCAATTAGAACAGTGTTTCACGACGAAATTTCCTGCGCAGTCCTCGACTCGCTTCCTCGAGTCGACCGACAACAGTTTCCGCGAAGGATCGCCCGCCTCATAAATTATAATACAAACGCCGATAACCCACCCCCATCATAAACTCGTCTCCCACGTACCGCTCTCGCCGATCCTTCTCAACATTAATTGAGATAAAACTAAGATAAAATTCAGACAAGATCGTGATAAAACCAAGACAAAATCGTAATAAACCCAAGATAAAATTATAATAAACCCATGATAAAATTATAATAAAAACAAGATAAAATTATAATAAAAACAAGATAAAATTATAATATACTCAAGATAAAATTATAATAAAAACAAGATAAAATTATAATAAACCCAAGATAAAATTATAATAAAAACAAGATACCATTATAATGAAAACAAGATGAAATTCTGATGAAATCAAGAGGTTCCCAGAGGGTTGATCGTCTATCCTCCGACTAAAATCCGGAGAGGCGTCGCAGCCGGCAAAAGACGGTTCGCGGGAATGAAGTTCTCGCCGTGAGCCGCGAGACGGAGAAAATTCCGCGCAGAGCCGATCAATTCCCGAGCAATTAATCCCGCGACATTGGCGCAATTAACGCACACTCCCTAAGAAATATTACCGGGCCACCCCCGACCAGCTTTCATCTCCTTCGATTTGTCGCGCAGCCCCGTCGCCGACGACCGTCGCGCGGGTGTGACGGCCTGTTCGTCGAAAGCGCGAATTAACGAGCTGCTTTTTTTTCCACCCCAGACCCGGCCGCAATCAAGAATGCCCAGACGCGTATTCTCTCTCCCTCTCTCTCCCTCTCTCTCTCTCTCTCCCCCTCTCTCTGTCGTCTACGTCGTTCATCGACGAATTCGGACAGATCGAAGCCCCACGTTCGTGCGAGCGCTCGAACAGCCAAACCCGAGGCCGAACGGCGGGGCTCTCTCTCTCTCTTTCTCTCTCTCTCTCTCTCTTCCCCCGGATTTCGTTTGGACCGCGACACATTTTCACGCCGCCCGATTATTCCGTGAGCGCGAGAAAATTTGCGATAAACGCGGCACAGTCAGCGGAACACACGGGAAGACCGGGCCCCCGTCGGATGAAAAGGATCGCGATTGTCGGGGAGGGGGGGAAAAAAAAAGCCTGGAAATCGTTAGCGTGGAACCGCTCTTACGGGCTTCGAACAGACGAGCCTGTGTTTCCGTTCGCTGCGCTTTAACCCTCGGACGACGGCCGACGGATGGATAGATGTCGTTCGTCTGCGCTAAACAATTGTTTAGATCATTTGTTATCATTTCTTTCATAGTCCGTTTATGATCGGAGATTTTAGAAATTTGTTACTTCGTATAACAATATTCTGACTTTTAATTTCATATTTTTAGTTTAGCACCTGCTAACACCGCCCCCTTGTCAGAATCGATATCATTAACCCTTTGCGGCCCGAGCAGATTTCGCGAGCCGCTTACCCACTTGGTACTGTTTATTTTGAATTTTGTCGAATCCCTAACCCTTTGCACTCCGTTGTCTCCTCTCAGGGGACATTGTGACTCTAGCGCATCGCTAGACATTTAATAATAAAATAATTTCTCTGGCTTATAACATTTCCATTTTATATAACAAAATGCATTTCATTGAATAATATTATAATATCTTACTTTGTTCCGAACGTATACTATACTATATAAAAGTCTATAAGGACTGCTAGGTAACGTCCATGATGGCGCGGAGTGCAAAGGGTTAATTTTCGTGATTTCCTTATGAAAGGTATCCCTTTTCTATTAGTCATTATCGTTCCAGTTAAATGACATTGCGTATTAATTAATTTTTGACCAAGTATACCAGTAGTATAGAGTCTGTCGATGAACATTGGAGTTCGTATCTGTGTCGAGTCACACTCGACATCGGACCGCTAAGGGTTAAATATTAAAAATTTCACGGCTGTCATATGCTACAAAATGACCGGATGAACCCTCGAGAATTTTTCGAAAATGTCAACAATTGCATAAGTTCTTCTTGAAGCTAGAACAATCATTCGCGCGACGGTCGCGTTAGGATTGGACCGATCTCCGATGTGCCGACGCATTTCCCGAGATCGAAAGGAGAGCCGCGAACGAGACGCGACGCGGATCCTAATTGCAAGAATCGCGCGACTGCTGCTACGTCGCGTGTCGTAAATTGCGCAATCGCCGGGGCGCACGTAGCGCGCAACAGACGGCGCGATTATTATGCGAGCGAAATGCAAGCGCGCCGCGCGGCGCCGATCAATGGATCGCATCATATGTTTTCCTGCGTTTTGATATCGGACGCGATCGGTCGCGTGTGGGCTACGGGCGCGAGTGAATGCAACTCGCGCTACAACATCGAAAACCGCGTGCAATCGGTCGGTTCGGCTTATGTAAATTGAACGCGTTCGATTTCACAAGCGCAGCACGGAAACCGCGTGTATCTATTTGTATCCTGTCGCGCGGCGAACACGTTCGTGCCGGCGCGCCGAGCGCCCGGCGGGTTCGCAACCGTTTTGCAAAAATACCATCGCGCGCACCGCGTCGCTTCCACGGCTTCGCCGCGTTTCCACCGTTCTCCGCGCTGTTTACGCCGAGAGTCGCCGAGCACTGTCTTCGGGTCGTCTAATTCGATGGCCGGCGGCGATACGGCTGTAGGGTGAAGTCGCCTAATACAAGAGTTTCCCGTAATATGGGACCCTAGGTTTTTCTCTTGCTATTTTCTTGGCATTTTCTTGGCATTTTCTTGGTATTTCCTTGATATTTTTTTGCTATTTTTTTAGCTATTTCCTGGATATTTTCTAAATATTTCCTAGATATTTCCAAACTGTTTTCCTACCTTTTATTATTTTTATTATCTTATAATATATACTTTTATTATCTTATAATAGGAGAGCCTAAATTATCGCCCGCCTCTATGCAAGCTTGAACAGCCAAATACTTTTTAACAAAATCTCGCAATGTCGTTTTATATCTTCATTGCATTTCTCAAGAAAATCAATTAAAACACTAGTTATGTGTCGGGTATTTATTCAATCTGCATTGATTCCTATTAATATGAGGGTTTAGAACCCAACAAAATTATCATATTTGAAGTATGATGTTTTTAGTTTGGTTTTTATATTATAATTAAATACCATACATAAATATATAATTTAGAATACATCAAATAATTCATACATCAAAAGAACATTTTTCTTATTACCTTTTATTCATGCAACCTGTCAAAATGCCCATTTGGGACTTTCCAAAAAATATAAAATACTTTAACAACGAAACATAATTTGAATATAATTATATCGTTACATACACAACTGTTCTAATAAAAAATTTTAGAAAAGTTCACAGCTAATGAAAACTATTATAATGTAATCATAAATTATGATTTAACCCCTTGCCGTATTTTAACGAGTCCAGCTCGTCGTAGAGATCTCTATTAATATCTTATTGTAAACGTTATTCCATTCTTCTAAGCCGGAACAAAATTCTGTCCTCTCGTCATCCGTATTTAACCATTTAAGTAAGCAATAAATATTTTTCCTTTTCCTTCAAAGAAATAATTACGGTAGAAAAAGTACTCATCCTAGTAACTATGAAGAAGATAGTATGGCAAGGGGTTGACAGCGTTAAACACCTTCGCCCTATATTCGGCACACACACCCCGGGCAACGTCTAAACAATGCGGCGAGAACGGCGAGAGAACCGGAAGTTTCGGGGATCGCGCGCGGTCCACGGAAATCTCGTTTCCGCGTTGACCGAGCCGACTTCGTAAGCCGTAATACGCAAGACGCTGGCCGTAAGCCGTAAGTAAAGCCCGCAAGAAGGAGCGCGGCGAGGAAATCGAGATCGTCGAGAATCGTCCTTTTCTCCGCAGCGACTTTCAGGGGGAAAAAAGGAGAAAAAGGCGAGGGAAGGAAGGGGGGAGGGGGGGAGCAAAGCATAGCCGTAAGAAGAAAAATTGAAAAAGAAGCGGAGAGAACTCGTCCGGTTTTCCAGCGGCGCGGACGTTCCGAGCGATCGATGGGAGAAATTTCCGTGGAAGCGGAGTAGCAGCGCGTGCACACAGGGTCAATGCCACCCCCGCGCTGTCGCTGCTACCAGCAGCACCGCCGCCGCCGCGTGCTTCTTATCCAATTCTATTTTGTCGCGATCCAATCTCAATCCCAATCTCGATTCGGAACCTAGTCCCGATCCCACTTTCAGTCCCGATATCATCCTATCCGTGACATTTCTGCCCCTCGAGCGAGGCTTACTCTTTTTCTACCTCTCTCTCGAGGCAGCCCCCGCCGACCGGCATTCTTCTCCCTCCTTCCTTCCCCCTCCCCCTCCCCCCAACGCTCCCTTCTTTCGCTCCTCGTTTTTCTTTCGTTCTAACAGGGAATCCTTGCGGCTACACGGCGATCCACCTATTCAGCCTGCTATTCGACGACTCCGCGACCCTGCCCCGCTCTGTCGCTCCGGCCTCGTCTCCGGCTCGTCGACCTATCGAGGTCCCTCGCTCTTGCTCGAAATGATTAGGTCCGGCCGGTAACCTTCGTCCCTTCCGTCCACAAACGATTCCCTCCGCGGCGACGCGTTCGCGCGACGATCGTTCAACGATTATAAGGCAGATCCGGCGAACGTTTCCGTCGACGGTCTCGACGACCGAGTGTGTGCCGCGGGCTCACGGATTTGGGTGAACTTTTCCGGGATGCCCGTACCAACAGTAATTTCGCGTTGCGATTACGCGACATGAAAGCGGCTGCACGCGGGATTGGATCCACTGCGGGTATGAAATACTTGCCGAAGTTCCGGTGGAAGGCGTATGGCGAACGAGGTCGAAGTTTTCATTAGGCAGGGGCGAAATGAAAAACGAAGACGCGTAACAAACGCGAGCTGAATATCATCGCGACGGAGGAGAGAGACCCGGATAGTAACTGGGAAAACACGCGAGCGTGCGCGGGGCGAGGCACTCTCGCTGTCGGCTGAGCCGCGGAACAGAGCAGAGAGAGAGAGAGAGAGAGAGAAGCGCGCCAGAGGAATCGGCAGCGTATCGCTACATAATTTAACAAGTTATCCCCGACTTAGCGAAGTCAATCTCTCTGTGTCTCCGTTCCTCCAGCGGCTATCTCCGCGCTTCCCGGCTCTTAACGAACCACTCTGCCCGGGTTCCTCGAGTTTGGAGCCGAGACTCGTGGCTAGGCGAGGCCCGATACCAGCCGCCTCCGGCTCTCTGCGCCGTCTTCCCAAAGATACCGCCGCTGATTCCTGATATCGCGCAAAGCGCCTTTGCTGCGGCCCCGCGCGCCCACCGCGACGCAACTCCAGTTTCATCGGTTTTCGCTCGTTTGCTTAATTCCGGCTTCCTTTTCGATTCGATCCGTGGAACTGCGAACGCCCCGTCGGTGTGGCCCCTGATATTGCTCGGCTCGCCTCGCGACATTTGCTCGGAGGCGGCGAGGCGATAGGTTAAACGATGCTTGCGAACAAGCGATCGCGCTTGTATTACATCCTGCGGGTTGCTCTCGCGACGAACGTCGCGAGTTACCAGTGCATTTCCGAGTAGATCGAAAGTAGACCAATGATTCATTTAACGTCTATTTAGAGAATATTAAATGCTTGTAGATGGTAAAGAAAGGTGCAATGAAGGTTATGGAAGAAGAATTTTTAGGTGTTAAGTTCTAAGTTAAGATGTAAAAAAAAAAAATGTAAATAGTTATAGTTTATACAAATATTGTAAACCGGAAGCCATCCAAAGCCGCATAGGCATGGATTATGAATAAATAAATAAATAAATAAAAATGCTTATAGAATCTAATTTTTAAACTTTATTTGTTTCATTGAGTTATATATAGGGGTGAACATTGATTTTTACGATAACAGAAGAAAAATATACTCGTTACGAAATGGTTGTGTCTCATTCGCATAAATTAGTTACGTCAAAATGATTGACCTATTTTTTAATCTATTCTTAATTTCAAGGTGTTAGCATAACTTATTAAGTATGATACAGCTATATCTAATATTGTAATATGTATTCACTCAACCTTTATTTTATACAACAAAAATAAAAGCTTCTATCTCCTTAATTCGATGAACATTTATAAATCAGATAATTATTTTGTTATAAGGGAAGTATTACATTTAGACTGACATAAAATCAGTAAATATGAATTAAAAATATCATACATTGAAACAAGTATTTATTTCTCAGTAGTCTGCAGATTTCCCTCATTTTCAATGGCATCAACTTGCACAAAAGAATTAAACAATTTAAGAATACAGTTTCCTGTCAATTTATTCCATTCATTACTAACACCCTGTTTCGACTCATTCATAATTCCACTCATTAACCCCTTGCCGTACCATTTTCTTCACAGTTGCAACGATTAGGTGTTTTTTCGATTTTTTCTAGAAAGAAGAAAGATAATTTAGATTTATCGCATGTCTACGCTCGCTTTAATGTTTGAAGACTGATGACAAGAAATTGGAATTTTATTCAAATCAGAACAATGGAATAGCATTCACGCCATATAAATTATTACTAGAAATTTTCGCTGCATGCCAGACTCGTCAAAGTATGGCAAGGGGTTAATTAATCTGTTCGCTGCAGTGACTTTACCCAACAATCCTCGATCGTATTTAAATCAGGCGAACCTGCTGGCCAGACAAGAAGATAACATTATTATCATCGAACAACGTTTGTTTTCGCGTTCGTCCCATTTTCTAAGAAAATCGAGAACCGTGAGCCGTGCGAAGCGAATTCTGTTACTTTCGACGCTCGTGCACGGCACCTTTCTTATCGCGCGAATTCCGCTAGGAAGTTTGGAGGTTTTCGCTACACCTGGCTTGATTTCGCGTACCGCGACTCGCGATTCCGAGGGAAACTCGAATAATAACCGCAGAGAGCAAAGAGAGGGTGAGCGAGAGCGAGAGTGAGAGAGAGAGTGAGTGAGAGAGAGGAGCGAGGAGAGGGCGAAAGGGCGAGAGACACGTATGGTCGGCGGCGAGTGCCGAGAACCACCACCGTAACGAGGAGACTTTAATAATGGCTGTATCACCGCGAACAAAGGGATATCCGTTCGGGTCGCGCGGTGCGACGCTCGTGGAAAATGCGTCATTATCCACTCGTGAAAACGACGAGGGTTTCGCGCAGGATTCGTGGCCCCGGTGCCTAAGGGATGGAGGTGGAGGGGGAGGGGGTCTCTGTCGCGACGGCTGCGATCGGTCGCGACGCGCGACCCAACTATGCTCCTTTCAATCCTTGCGTCGCGGGCTAGCGTAGTTGCCGGATAACATTTTGACTAATTTTGCGAAAACTTGTCGGGAAAGTGTACGAATCTCTGAAGGGCGCGTCTTCTGCGACGAGTCTTCCCCTCGAGGCAGCCTCGAGGCGCAAGCTTCGTAGGACGAAGTTTTCAAGAAGAGGCGTGCAGTTTGCGGATCGGCTGCGACTTCTATTAATAATCCGACAGCGGTGCCGGGTCATTTGTAACAATAAAACGTTTCACCTTTTTGTTCATAGCGCGCGAGATGCACTGATTTAGCTCGAGTTTAATGCGACTCGGCTTTCGACTGTTAACCCTTTGTATTATGATTTCTTTTAAGGTTACACGTTGATCAGCATTGCTTTAATATTAATGATTTCTTTGAAAGAACGATAGCATTTTTATTTCTTGTATATTCATTAGATTTGTTAACAATTTAGAAGAAATATATAAAATTCATATTAATAGGTTATGTATGAAATCCTTGTCACGCGTAGTTTTCATATTGTAAGGTTGTTGCATCGCTTTTCGAAAATGGATGTAACTTATCAAATATCAGAATTGACGTTTTAACTATTGAATCTATTTTCATTAAGTTTTGACTATTTTGGCTCTTTGGCGTTTCACGAGCAGTCAAGAGAACTTACTATTTTTAGTTCTCCGGCGTTTCACGAGCAATCAAGAAGATGACTATTTTTAGTCATCAAGATGGTAATACGTTAACAGCTTTTGCAATTAACGTATCGTGAGACCATACTTTTTCAAAGTGAGAATAGCTTCAGCAGAAATTGTGTAGGTAAGTGACCCAGCACTCATATTGTTTAATTCTCCCATTGCAAATTATATTAAAATTATATTAAATTTAGGATTGCGTTAATTACGGAATGTCGGAAATGCGACAAGAATTTAATAACGTCTGTCAGTCATGCACTGCAGTATACATTCGAAAACTATATAAAAAATATTAATCAACTGAAAATTAACTATTTAAAATACTGACTATTTACACAAATTCTATTTCTCGATTAGCAATTTTTTCAATCAACAAACAAGCAAAGTATCGTCAGCAACAAACTCACTTATTAATACAATATCAAATGTTACATTATTCGTTGTCTATAATTCTTCGTCGTATTATCATGATTATCGTTAAAATAAACGAAAGCGTCGGCACTCCGGACAATCTCGGTAATTGGAACCCTCATCCTATTACATTATTACATTTATTAAATTAGTATTATGTTGCCACAACTCAACGAGAGAGTTTCCCAAGAAATATGAGGTTCCTTGCGGTAAAATCATACCTTTTAGAAGATCTCGGGATGTTCGATAAGAAGATAATGGGATGACATTGGTATGCAATAAAGCATTTACAATAATAAGCGACGTCCTACCGATAATAATAATAATAATAAAAATAAATCTAATTAGAGTTAAAACAGTAAAATAGAATGTAACAATTAATTTTCATTCTTTCCTGTAAAAGTATCCGCTGTATGCATTTTAAAATATTTACTTCGTCACGGGAGTTATGTTGTGAAAAATTGAAGACAGCACGCGCGTGCTATCGTTTCGTCTAGGAGCGTAGATGTGCGCGATAGCCGGCAGGTGCTCGAGATCTGCAGGGTGGTGTCGGGGACCTAGGAAAACAGCGGTGCCGAGGCAACTGAAACGAAAGCTGAATTCACGGTTGAGAAGTAGATAGGCCCCTCCAAATATTCGGCGTTCCTGTAGTCCGGCAGGTGCATTGATAAGTGCAGCAGAGGGTGGTGGCAAGCAGTAAAAGCACCTGCGACGCGTGTTCCGCGCGGCAACTCGGCCGGCAACTGTTGCGGCCTGATCGCGGGACGATCGCTGCGGCCTGTTTAGGGTCGCGGCGGTGCCCGACGCGTTCGCCTGGACCATAGTTCACCGGAGATCGGTTTCTGGCTTTTCCGAGCGGCGAGCGTCGCGGGTCGGGCTCCGGGACTGCCTCGGAACACAACCGTTAGGAACGATTTACTTCTGTGTCGGGGTTCGCCAGCGCGATGGAAGCTTACCACTCGACGGGCTCGGCCGTAAAAGCTTTCGCAGACAGTGCGGGGAGGAGGTCAACCGAGCCCCGCGCGCGCGGACGTACGCTTAAGTGCTCCGGCTTGGTGTGCGTTCGGGGGCAACAGAGTCGCGTCGCGCGACGGCAAGCAGAACCGTCGGAGTCGAGTTGCGTCGCGACTAGCCTTCGTCCCGCCTCGCCCTGCCTCGCCCTGCCTCGCCTCGCCTTGCCTTGCCGACGTCAAATGACGGCAAACGACGCCAAACGATGCCAAGCGCCCCGCGCCGGTCTCGCGGCGCGACGAGTCCAGACGAGACGGGTCGAGACGAAACGAAACGAAACGCGACGGGTAATGCCCGTCGACTCCTTGCGCGCTCGCGATTCCACCGTCGCGCTCGCGAATTCTCGAACCCGCGAACGAACGAGCCCGCGCGGTATTATTTGAAACGGTGGACCTTCTTCGAAATTTCGGTACGAAGTTCTGGGACTTATATTCTTGTTCCTCGGTGTTCCTTAGAAATATTCTTTAGCCACCGAATGTAATGGTAACGTAGCGACGTTCGCAACTCTGTACGTGGGTGCCTCGGGACGTGCTTACCCATCCGTTATTTCAGGTTGAGCAACAGTCGCAAGCTAGTCGTCGTCGCGATACCAGACCGAGAGGGTAACCACGCGTCCTGCTATTTTTCTCGAGAATTAATTCGGAATTTATGACGCTTTTTAGGTCGGCTGAACACGCGAAAGGCCTTCTAGTCGGCCAAGTTCCGTGGTTGCTCGAGAAGGTCGTTCCAAGGTCGTTGAGAGATGCGAAGGGCTTCCGTCGCGAAGTTTTTAAAAATTCAGAGGCAGGGATGTCCAAAAATTTTATTTTATTTTAACGACTTTGATTAAGTTTGATTAAATTTTATTTTACTTCAACGACTTTCATTGAATTTTGTTTAATTTCATTCCACTTTATTTTATTTCATCGACTTTAATTGAATTTTATTTAATTTCGTCCAACTTTATTCTATCTCATTTACTTTAATTGAATTTAATTTAATTTCGTTCAATTTTATTCTATTCCATTTACTTTAATTGAATATTATTTAGTTTCATTCAATTTTATTTTACTTCATCGACTTTAATTGAATTTTATTTAAGTTCATTCGATTTTATTTCATTTCATTGACTCTAATTCAGTTCTATACAGTTTTATTCGGTTTTATACAATTTTTCTCGATTTTATGAAGCTTACGGTTGAAAGCCCTCGACGCAATACTAATGCCGTATTGTGTAATACCTCGCAGCGGCGCAAAACACTGCATGAAATTGTGTCCGTAACTTTCAAATGGAAAAATGAAATCAATGAAACCTTTGAAATTATTAGCAACGATAAAAACGCGATTTAAAAAATTAATTCGACGAAACAGTGTTCGGTGAAACTCTTTCACAAGGATCAGGTGGTGCTTAAAAGCTATTGACGAAGCATATAAATTAACAACATTAATTTACGATTATTACACTTACACAGATACATTAATAGAAAAGTTGTTCGCTACATAATTTATTCGCTACAATAATAGGGAATTGATTCGCTACAATAATAGAGAATTTATTCGCTACAATAATAGAGAATTTATTCGCTACAATAAAAGGGAATTTATTCGCTATACTACATAATATTTCTTTCGACAGATAATATACCAGAAATCGTTCAATCTCCGAATGAAATTACTATTACATTTGCAAAGAGAAATTCAGTACTCCGTAAACCTGGTATTAAATCTTGATATCTTGATAGACTAACAGTGTATGAACAGTGTATAATTTAAAACCTTGCAGGAAAGAAACTATTCGGCAAAATACAAAGGGTGATAGTCGCAAGGTCACGGTAGAAACGTCGAAAGGAGAGAATTGCGCGCGAAAGGAATACGCATTTCCTGTTGCTATACCGGTCGATCGGCGACAAAGTGTGAAAGGAAATACTTTGATACGGAGGTCGTCGGAAGATTTCAGGCTAGGTAGATCGCGCGGGAGACGTTAATGGGTTGCGGGGCCCGTAGCGGGAGGCGCGTGGTGGATTTTTCAGGAGCGTATCTGCGGATTCCTCGATCAAAAGAGACTGCCTGCTGCTGCCTGCACGCCTCGCTCGAGGTTAACGCGCGCGGGGCGACGCTGAAAGAGTCGGTTGAACGTCGTCGTCGTATCTCGATGAGAGCGACACCCACTCCCCCGCCTGTGCACTGTGCACACTCAGCTATCTCTCTCTCTCTTTTTTTCTTCTCTTTCTCTTTTTCTCTCTTTCTTTCCCTCCGCCTCTCTGCTTTTCCAAAGGTAGCCCGGTGAAACGGAGATCCATCCGCGGGATCTTTCCTCTCACGAGAGACTGTCGCGTCTCATCTCGACGCAGCATCGTAACAAGTAATTATTAGGCCGTTCCAATTTCGTACGGACGAGCCAGGCGACCGTGTCGCGATCTACGGCTCTGGTCAAAAGGGTGGCGTATTAAATTGTTTGATTTTCGAAGGTAAATTCAGTGCGGTAACAGAGGAATTCGAAATGCTAAATGTTTTTCGAAATGCAATGTAACAATGTTATAGGATAAATAAAAGAATAAAATGTTATAGGATAAATAAACTATATGCAATAATACTATATACACCGCATGAAAATAATTATCAAAAGCAAAAATACTATAAAAAAATTATCTCCGAGGTATTATGACATCGAGCGTGAATGGTGAAAGTGTCACAGTAAAAGAAAAAGTTACGTAAGAACTGAAATCCGTGGCGCAGCTTGTCGACAAAGTATCGGCACGTAACTTCTTTCGCATCCGTTCGAACGAATTCTTTCTTACGGGTACAGAATGCGGCACTTGTTACTGCAACCGCGAAATCTAATAATAGCCGCGAGTTCTCGCGAGTATATCCCCAGCCCCATTGCCACGAGCAACGTTTATGCTTCGCACGACATCGGACTCTCTAATAACGAGCCTCGCGGGGTTTGCCGATCGAGGAAAAGTAGAAATCGATAATAACGTTACGTCGTTGCTCGACAGAAATGATAGATGCATTTGCGAACCTAAACAAGACACAGTTAACCCTTAAATGCATGAACTAATGAATTTTATTTAAAAATTAGGGTTATAATATTTCAAATGAGTGGAAATCGGGAAAAATATTAAAAAAAATTATAAGTCATACCTTATAGGGTTTTTATTGAAAAATATTAATGATTCATTTTTGGTACACTATGCAAAATAGACATAAAAATTCTTTAGTCAGTATGAAAGGGATTGAAGAAGTCGTTTCCTTAAAAAAGAAACCTTACCTTTAGAAAATATTTTTTGTTTAACAAATACACCAAAATATTTCTAAATAATCCACTTCCAAAGGAACCCGCTATCAAAAATGCGCGGCCAATTGGTATAACGTCAGAAAGATACAAATATTGAAGTCAAATGTCATTATTTTAGTAAATTTTTGATAAGTCAATGGACAAAGGAATCACTGCCATTCAGCCAAATGTATCGATATCAAAACTGTTGTCGGGTATCCGCGCAAAAAGTTATTGATTCGTTTTTGGGACTCTATGCATTTAAGGGTTAAACTCCATTTGCGCGAACCCGGCAGCAGTGGAAACGCGCGATTTATAGAGCCGGGTAATCGATGTAACAGAAGCCGGCCGACTGCCCCCGCCAACTTTTCGTTCGGATAACCGGAGTTCAGATATAGTCGATTGAATCGTATATGTCTTGCCTAGGTCCCGGGATTATAGCAATAGCCGAGAGCCGACCGTATAATTGACTTTCGTATAATCGAATCGACGGCACCGGTACAGATAATATAGCTCGGCGAGGATTCACAAAACCGGCCAATGACTCGCGGCTCGCACGAACGGCGTTCCGCTCTGTTTCATTTTGTCATCCGTCAACGAGGCGACCTTTCCCAGCGCAATCACTTTTGTCCGATTCGCCGAAGGAATCGACCGACCGGCGCGCGACGCGAGACGCGAGACGCGAGACGACGGCGAGCTGGCCGTCGCGGAGGAACCAAGGCTCCCGGATGAAAGCGAGAAGCTAATGTCCGGGGGTGACCGACCGAGAGGATGAGCGCGCTGGGTCTGGGAGTTCGAAACCGTAGCAAAGAACTGGTAAACGGATTCGGAAAAATTGCTTCTGGTGCATCGCTTTGTCGTCGGCCCCGCCCGGGCCTTTGAGGATCCTTCTGATCCGAAGGGGAAGGGTAGGGGGGGGGGATGGGTGACGGCGACGCTGCGCGAATTTCTTCGCGTTCGAGCTTATCGGATAATTCTTCGCCGGGAACATTACGTTCCGAACGACAGCGATTCGGCGCGGGGCCACTCGCGATTAGGTCGCCGAAATGTGTCTACTATGGCAGTTCTTTGTTACTATTATTATGATTTATTTAAGGACTGCTGGACGCTTTTAACTCTTGGATACGATATTAACAGTGACCAACAAAATACGTCAATGGAAGAAAAATGCTATAGGCTCAATTGTCATGCATAGAGAAGGTTGACATTGTATCAAAATGGAAATTAGTTTCTTGTTAACTAGATATTTCTTAGGTGATAGGGATGTAAGGAACTCGGTTAACGGAATAATATTAACTTTTATTTTACAAAGAGATATACAGAAAACGTCTGTTCCCGCGTGGCGTCACCGAAGACGTGTGGCCACCACGTTCCGTTGTGCACCTCGCCCGATCGATGATCCCAATCATTCATTTGTTTCACGCACACAATCATGCATTCATGTTATCTTATTACTATACATTCATACAACCGCACACTCCTTCTTACATACCACACACTTTCAGCCATACTATACACTTACAGGGAGAGGGTTAAGATTTAACATCCAGAGAATAGGTAGATGGACAATTATAGTTGCTTGAGGACTTTAAAAATAAATAAAAAGATCAGAATGCTTCTCCTTCGATTGAACGAGACTATGTCTGAGAAACTAAGAATAGGGGCGTAACTATGAAAAATATACTAAATGGGCCTCTTAATTTTATACAAAACAAATCTTAAAAAATATTTTTAAAGACACATTATATATTGAAATATACATTTCTAGGACACGACAACATCGCGTCCATTAGTTCCATTTTGAATTTACATTTCCGAATGTTAATTGCATTTCCGTTTCTTTTCAGCTGCCGCGCGTGTCTCGTTTATTCTACGCGATATCGAGCTGGAGAAAAAGTTTTTCCTGTAAAAGCGCAAAAACGGTCGCGCGCACTTGAATCCCGGCAATCGCATTAAATATCTAGCGCGGCATTAGAGCATTCAGCTCTAATAGGGATGAAACACGATGGAGCGTGGCGAGAGAGACAGCGTGTTCGGTACGGAGATAATTAGATGTCTTGTTTCCCAGCGTGACACTCGACGGCGTCGAATATCGCCGCGGAATCGTTGCGGAATAGCGGCGGAATAGTCGCGCGGGATCCGGCAAAGAGAGAGGAGTCGAGGAGGGGCCAGGGCCTCTCTCGGAGCATCGCGCGGGTCGCGTCGGTTTAGCCGGAGCCGAGCCGGGGCTCCGCGGGTCGACAGCGTCGAGCATAAACGAGTCGGTATGTAGGATAATGAGGTGCTACTTCTCCGGCCGAGGCAAAGTCTTGTAGCAGTAGTTAGAAATGAAAGCAACTTCGTCCACTGGCCGTGCTTTCAGGGAGCCGCGCGCGCAACTCGCAAGCCTTTTGCCTGACTACGCGCCCAAGCTACCTGAAAGCGGTCCACCGGATCTAATTGCTCGAGGAAAAGGATACAAACGCGACGATTACGTCCCCGTGATTCCGCAAGATGAAGGAGAATGGGGACGACGCTCGTCGGCAGAGAAAAAGTCCGGGAGAGCCGAGAGGGAGAGAGAGAGAGAGAGAGAGAGTGTAAGGGAGAGGAAGAGAGAGGCAGCTCGTTTCACCGGCAAAGCAGAACACGACCGTCTGGAACCGCGTTTCACATTTTTCAGCCCGTTAATCGGCCGGCTGCCACGCGCCCAACAAAATCTCCGGGCATCGAGCGCGTCTCTCTCTCTCTCTCTCTCTCTCTCTCTCTCTCTCCCTCTCTCTCGCGCAGAGAAATTAACGAAACTGGCAGAGTGTTTAAACGTTCCGGTTTCACCTTCCTCGAGTCCTCGAGAGTCAGGGAAAGAGGAAACGCTAATGGAGACATAAAGGAGCCTGTTAACACTTTGGCCAGCGGCATGGTCCTCCAAAAGCTGACACCCAACGGTTTGTTCGCGCGCTTCCTGCCAGCGCCAGTGATCCGCCAGCACGTAACGGTAAACCTTGCCGCGGTCGAAACACGACCGTTTCCTTATTTCCCAATTCGACAAGCTTTGTAGTGTGGCGACCGTTCGTTCACGGCTACCAGCGGTGCAATTGTAATCGATCCGTTCGAGAGGTGACGATCGACGAGCGATCTTCTTCTGGTCGTCGCCGAGGCGTTTCCCTCTCTTGCCTCGGCGTCGCTCTTTGTGTATAGACGTCTCGCGTGTACGCTCCGCATAAACACTTTAACGACCACACGTCTACGCGATCAAACGTCGCCAGGGGCCGGCAGTATTTTTGAAGAATTAATTTTAAAGAACTTTATTAAATTCACGAAAAAGTTAACGTAAAAAAAAAAACAACAAAATTTAATCAAAAATTAAAAATAGACGATAATTATCTATAATCAAAGACGTGACAATGAAATATGAAGCCAATAGCAATATCCACACTTGTTTACATTCATAAATTATCACACGAAGAATGTGGTATTGGTCACAACCTTCGGCGTCAGCATCACACACATACTGTGTGAGCGGTTGTTAAAGTGTTAAAATAAATTCCGTGTCGATAAATCGAGTGTGGTAGAAAGAATAATTATTTGCTCCCGTAATCCGCCTCAGTAGCCTCTCCCATGGACGGTGCTCGAATAAATTACATTATCGTAGCAAGTGTTCCAACGAAACCCGTGCAACGCTCGAATCAATTCGATCATCTCACTTTCACGGGGCGATGCAATGCCCTGCTCGCGCCGGGTTCGATGTTAATTTCACGGGCGTCGTTATCCGAGACGCCGTTCGAGGAATCTCTGATAAACATTTCACGCCGGTGTCGCGTAATTGTTACGGAGGTGATATCGGTGACCGGTGGCGAAGTGGTTCGAGAGATAAGCAACGATAACAATAAGTATCCTATCAGCGTTAACGATATCCGAGCGAATAGGTGGATTACCGAAGGAGGATCGGGGCGAAGTTCTTAAAATTTCTCGTCCGTCTTGAGCCTTCATTAGCGCGCAAAATCGACTTGATAGGATTCGTAAGATTTAAAATGGTACTTGAAACCCTGTCGATGAAGAGGAGCAAGAGAAAGAGAGGGAGAAAGAGAGTGAGAGAGAGGGGGGGAACGGAACAAGGCGAAGTGGAGGAGAAGGAAAAGTTTGGGGTGAGGTGGACGCGGAAGAGGAGGAAGGGCGAAACAAACTGCCGGGGATTAAGCGGCGCGCGCGGGAGAGAGTCGATGAAACGGATAAAGCTTGTCCGCGAGCGCTCCCGGCCGATTTACTATTTTAATAAAACCGTTCGCAAAAATACGGGGCTTTAAGTTACGACCAGCGAGGAATGCCGAGCATGGGCGCGGGGGCGCGAGGTCGTCGCCGGGAACACGGGAAAGGATCCGCGCCCGATTCTAGGCTCGGTTTTCAGTTCCGCGAACCAGCCGGAACGAAAGGAAAGGTCACGCTAATGGCACCATAGATTTCCACCCTCCATTTACCCCATCCGTTCGCATCTTGTCGCGAGGCACGCCGGGGAATGGATGGCCCGGCGTGGCCCGGCCCAGTCTGGACGGCGCACAGTGGGGTCGAGATGACAAAGCTGCGTCAAAATCAAAGAACTTCTGATAGAAACGAGATAAAGCGGTGCTATTTTTTTACGCCCGAACTGAACTCCTCTAAAATAACGAAAAAATGGAGAGAATTTGGTAGCGTTATTTTGTTATCTTTAAAATTTTTATTCAACTCGAAGTATTTCGAGAAGATTGTTATTATTACTATTGTCGTAAGTTTAGTTATTTTCGCGTGGTCGCATTAACCACGAGATCACTAGCTCTACCGCATGGTTTATAATTAAATATATATAAAGAAATTATTTCGGAAATTCTAAACGAAAACAAATATTTTAACATGAAGTCCCTAGACGCTTCTGATTTTAAAGCGATAGATAATTCTTCCGACCGTATTTAATACTACCTTTTAATTTACGATGATACAGATTGTAAACATGCATTTATAAGTTATATATTCAATATACACTACTTGCGACAAATATTAAAACAACACTCAGTTTGACTTTTAATGCCGTGTAAATCTAGTGTTAAAAACCGTGCATCAAATCACAATTTTCTGTTGGAGTACTTTAACAAAAATGTTCAAGATTAAGAAGCGTTCGCACCACATTTTCTCTGCTTTTCCATTATTCCAGCACATTTGAACGTAAACCAAATAGCATCGCTTTATCTCATTTCTATCAAAAGTTCTTTGATTTCGACACAACTCCTGTCATTTCACTCCACCGTGCGACGGTGGAAACGCGGAGACGTAGGGTTCGCAGAAAACGCAGAGTCGCGGGGATGAAGGGACGAGGAACGGGTTGCTCGGGTTCGCAACGGTTCGTACCACCTCCATACCGCTCTATACCGCTCCGCACCGCGCCGCTGGCTGAAAGGGGCGCGAGTCGCTTAACCCCCTAAACGCGCGGAATAATTTACGATCGGTTCCATCCGCGCTCGCCACGACGATCTTCTTCGACGGTTTCTTTCAGCTGTTTTTTTCCCTGCTCCTCTCTCTCTCTCTCTCTCTCTTTCTCTCTCTCATCCCCACCGCCCTCTCGCCCCTTTTTTCACTCTCCGTTCTTGCCAGCCCTCGCCGCACTGTCCGTGAAACCGCGTCCCTTCCGGGAGCAGACGAAACCCGCGTTCACACACGAACTCGCATTTGGAAGCGACGGGATTTATCTCCGATCTTCGATTTTCTCCTCCTCCTCCTCCTCCACCCTCCTCTGGCCAACTCCCAGACCTTTCTCCTCCCTTTCTCTAAAATCTTTTTAAATCCACTTCGCCACGGTATTAACGATTATCGGAAGCCATCGACTCTCTATCGCAGCACGGATTTTCTATCAAGCTGTTGCGCGCGAGACGCCCGATTTTCAACTGTAATTTCGCGTCCCCCCGGATCGATTTATTAAACCAGCAAAATGGAAAACGGCTTCGTAAAGGATGTCGGGTACCGCGTGAATGACTACGTCAACTGGAACGTTTTTTCTTTTCTTTTTCAGGCTCAGAAATTCCATCAGAATTTTGTAAACTTCGCAACGGAGAGGAAGTGCTTGCGCGATCCCTTTCGACTCGCGAGGGTCGAGCAAACAGACTTTTTCTGAAAGTCTTGCGACATGTTTAAAGCGATAGCCGGATACGAGGCTTCAGTCGGAAATTGGCGGTAATGTTTAACTTAATTTTTGCTATCGTGTCACCAAGATTACCGGAAAGATGTTTAGAGCATGGAGACTTCAAAATTTCCTGTTGCTATTTATTGTATTATATTTATGTATTATTATTTATAATGCAATATTCATTGTATAATTTATTTACCATATTCCGCAATATAAGATATAGTAGATACTATCCCCGTTTAACCCCTTACCGCACTTTGTCCAGTCCGACTCGTGACAGAAATTGGTCGTAATAAATTATTAAATATGGATGTTATTCTGTTCTTTAAAGTTGGAATCAAATTCTAATCCCTCGTCATCAATATCTAAGCATTTAACCCTTTGCACTCCGTTGTTCCCTCTCAGGGGACATCGTGACTCTAGTATATCACCAGACATTTAATAATAAAATAATTTCTCCGGCTTACAGCATTTCCATTTTATATGACAAACCATTTTATTGAATATTATTATAATATTTTACTTTGTTCCAAACGTGTACTATACTATATAATATACTATGTATGCTATATAATATAAAAGTCGATAGAGATTGGTAGGTAACATCCATGATAGCGCGGAGTGCAAAGGGTTAAGTATATTCAGGCATGGAATAAACATTAATTTTTTGTCCCTTCTAAGAAATTATACCAATTGAAAAATTCCTAATCGCAGTAACTGTGAAGAAAATGGTAGGTCAAAGGGTTGATCACTCGATAATAATTATATAACCATCTCGCTATGTTAGTTTATATACTCCTCCCACTGCCACTAAATTAAAGGGTTCCAGCCCATAAACAAATATTATTATTATAACAATCGCGTGGTTCGTTAGAAAAAGAACCTCCCCTCGATAGAAATAATGGAAGCGTGAAGTCGCCGGCGAAAGAAACGGGTGCAGCGGAGAAAAGGAGGGGGGGATTAGTTGGAAGTTAGGAAAATCAGTTAGCAATAAGTACGTAAGAAGAATAATGATCCCGGCGGAAAGTAAGTCTGGCGTAAGTAACGAAGCGCCAGGAACAGAGTTCTTTCGGGGGATCGCGTGTTACAGAGTCCGACGGGGAGTTCGCGAGCCGGTGGCTGGCATGCAGAATTAAATTTCAAATTTCCTCGGTCCGAGATGGAAAGAGAGTCCGACATCGACGCCGGGGCGGCCGTCATCGCCGGCAACGGCGTCGGCGCGACGACGCGAGTTCCGCCGCGCGATTGTCTCGAAAGAAGCTCTACAAGGGGGGAAGGGGGCGAAAGGGAAGGCGAAAGGGAGAGAAAGGGAATCGAGAGGGTAACTCGAGGGGCTGATATCGCCGGGAGAGAGAGAGAGAGAGAGAGAGAGGCAAACTTCCTCGAAACTTGCGAAACCTGCGCGAGAGACCCGAGATTTAATCGCGGTCGGGACTTAATTAAAAATCGGATATCGCCTTAACGGGGTCTCTCGTTGGGACGCCGCCGCCTGGCTCTTGTAATTGCCTGATAAAATCTTGATAAAAAAAAGCCGACGATCAGTTTACACCGGTGACAAGATCAAAATATTTATCTCCGGTGGCAAAACATTTAGCCCCGGTAATTGCTCGAACAGCCCCGCTATTTACCGTGCCCCGACGATTTCGTTCCTTTCTCGGTGACGTTAATAGACCGAGAAGTCGAATCCGAGGCCTAATGAAGTCTGTACTTTATACAACGTCGCTCTGGTATATAGCATGCTCTGTTCGAGACGCGGAGAAAGTCTTTTTCGTTCTCGCGAGACGATACGCTTGCGTAACGTCCACCCTCGCTTTGTTCGGTCCAATTTCGACAACTGTTCTCGTCCTTTAACCGGTTAACTGGGCTCGACGTGTATATACTCGTCATAGAGAAGTGGCAGCATCTCGTATCGTCACGCGTAAGAAATACTGACCATTGGCTACTTGGATTGTAATTTTAGTGAAAACAAAAACATATTTTCAGATTTCAGGATATTTAGAATATTTTTAGACCGAAATAGTATAAAACAAATAAATAAAAAATTTGTACAATTTGCGAGAAATTCGTGCGTCCTCGTATGCACTTAATGAATCGAAAAACCAAAAAAATCTCATCGAAAATTGCTATTTAATTTTCCTAATTCCTTCACCTATTTGTTGTTTTAGCTATCTTATGATGTATAATTTTCTTCTATCTTTTTAAATTTTAAAATTAGATCAACGCAATTATGAGCGATTATCGATCGGTTTTCCGATTTCTTTTCTAAACTCTATAGTATATGTTGATGTCTTTTAAAAATAGGATTAGATTCTTTATGTTGTCATTAGAGTTTATTACGCAATTCATGTTATTATTTTATATTTGCCTCTGGTATGCTATCAAATAATATGTTTTACACTGAGATTAACATTAAAGTTTGAGCATTTCGGTGCATTATTCTCAGCGATTATGTATTACGAGATATTTTATCTTATTTTCTCCATTTTCACATTATTTGAATAAACTTGATCTCCTTATTTCATCTTTTATTGTATTATTTCGTTCTTTCCCTTTTTGATATGCTATATGTGTGACACATTGTCATAAAAACGTAACACAGAGATCAAATAAACATTATTATCATTCCCTTTCCTAATCCCTTCGAAATAATTTCACTATATTATGCTTCGTCATTGTTCGACTCTTCCGAAAATCGTTGTACCGTCGAACTCGTTCTGCTCGTTCGAATAAATACACGAGAAGAGAATACCGCCGTGCACGAATCGGGTGATTTCGTGAACACGCGCATAAAAAATGCTGTGAAAAGCGTGCCGGCGCGAACGGCGCGCGGAGAGAATCGCTTTCGCATACAAAAGAGCTCGCGGTTCTCTCGCAGAGGATTCTGCGGCGCGGGAATATTAATAACAAAATCCGTATAAAAAAGATACCTTGATGTCGACGCGTTCACGCGTCGATTACAGCGAACTATCACCGCGAGCGAGACAATCGATGACGGCTATAAAAAGAAATGGAATGGCTTGTTAATAAAGGACCTTGTTTTAAAACGGTTCCCTTTGAGCGCTCGTAAAAGTACGGACCCGATATGCTTGCAAAAATAATCCACGCAGGACGCTCCGAAGGCTCCTTGGATCCGCGGATCCGCCGATCCGTGGATCGGTTAATCTCGCGATCGCGTCGAACACGGTCCGTTTACGCTTCCGCGAGACGCTTTGACGCGTCGACACGACTCGTTTCGACGACGATTCGTTTCGATTCGATTCTTGGGGACTCGGTTCGACTTGGTTCGATTTGTTTCGACTCGGCTCGATTTGTTTCGACTCGGCTCGATTTGTTTCGATTCTCGCCGACTCGGCTCGATTTGTTTCGACTCGGCTCGATTTGTTTCGATTCYCGCCGACTCGGCTCGATTTGTTTCGATTCYCGCCGACTCGGCTCGATTTGTTTCGATTCTCGCCGACTCGGCTCGATTCGATTCGATTCGACCCGACTCGATCTCGGTCGAGTACCGTCCGCGGAGCAATAATAGCTATGCTAATATTTGCCGGTGGATGTTCAAGGAAATCGTTAAATTCGATGCGCGCAGATCTTATCGTGAAGGAGGCTCGCTGCTAGCTGCTAGTACCGCTGCTGCTACTTCGGCATGATAGCCGTATGCCGGAGGTATGCCGGAGCCCTTCGCCTCTCTCCCTCGAGTGTCTTTGAGGTACACGGGCCGGAACGTTCCAAGGCCTGAGTACACACTATCGATGAAACGAGGTTGGGAATGCTCTCTCGGAGTGCTTGCTCCTCTTAAATGGAATCTTTATCAAAGACGGGACCGTTTCCGTTGTCCCTCCGTTCCTAACACCGACCGTGTTACTCGATCGTAACGTGCCCGCCGAGTTCGCTCGCTTCGCCGCAATCCTCTCTCTCACTCTTTAGCTCTCTCAATCGACGAAAATATCGGATCTCTGGACGTCGCTTTTCCTTGACAAAATCAAAACGTTCTCAGAGGCCGACTGCGACTTGCGAGGAAGCCCTCTTTGATCGTTTCCCTTTTCACGGAACTGAGCATCAGTATTTGGACACTTGTATATTATTGTAAAGATTTGGGTTATATTTAATAATAGAAATACTAATCATAATCACATAAGTAGCAAACTAAAAGAAATAAAGGAAATAGAACAGAGAAAGGAACGATAAAGGAAAGGATATAAAGATGATGCAAAAAGAAAAATTTTCGCAATGAGAGGAGTATTTAAAAAAGTATTCATTATTAGTATAACTCTCTATTATAACTTTTATTTATTTTAGACGGTCATAGAATGTATTTAATACCGAATACTATTTATGTGCATCTGTTGAAAGGGAAACGCATGGTTAGGATGTTTTAGGTCTTTTCATATACTTAAAATTTGCTTTAAAACTGACGTCACCTTATTTTTTAACGAAATGATAAATGGAGTCGCCTAACTGCTAATATCTTTTAATTAAGACGTTCGCTAACAATTATTCATGATTTAGATTCCACTAATTTTAAGCAGAGTGTCGCGCACCCAACGCGCCGCTTTATAGAACTTTAACCGACGCATTCGTTCCACGGTCAAAATCGGTGTAAAATTGATTTTACGATGACGCTTAATTTTGTTCGGTACAAGCAATTATCACCTGGATTTTAAACGCAATTGTCGAAAATTGACTAATTAACGGACCATTTAAACACACCGAGCCACGCTGACCCTGTAATCGCAGTCCGAGAGTTGCCACATCAATTAATAACTGCGTACACCGTATCAATTTTTGGTCGTCATATTAAATAACCAGAGGTGAAAAATCGAGGAAAAAAGGGCTCGGCGTGTTTCCTGTTAAAGGGGTGAGAAAAAAAAAACCCACCCCGAAGAGACGCGCTAAACTTCAAAAGAATTTCGCATTTCCACGAGAGATTCTCATTATTCTCGTCGCACGCGAAACTTTCGGGGATGGCTTCCACCCTTTTACATTAAATTATCCGCGATATAGAAAAAAAAAGACACGCGACGCGTGTCTCGCGCGCGTGTTTCGGTGTGCACGGAAACGAGAAACGTCAGGGAAAGGGACAGTCATCCAGACTCCGGCGAGCCCGGCCGACAGTTATCAGCGAATCTCAGTTAATTGATCAAGCCACGGATAGCAAACACAAGAGACAACCGGTGGTGGCTGTTGAAAGATTGATAGGGTTGAAAATCGTCGGTGTATCGAGACGCTAAAAGGGTGGATTGAACCGGCTGGTAATCGGATAAATTAATTAGTCGTTCCCGGAGGGCGAGGCAGCGTGCTCTCCAGGCCCCGCTGAATACGTCGACTCTCTCTCCTCCGTACTTCCGAGTCCGCCAGGACTTGCCGGGATTATTAATATCGCACTCCGCTCGGCGTCGACCAGCGTATTCCCCGTATCGAGACAACCGTTGATCCTCGTCTGCGGTCTTCGCCGCCGTTACAGACCCGCTTCCTCGGTTCGCGCGCGCGCGCGCGCGTGATGTATACTTTAGGTTATTGGCGGGCGCGCGTGTGCGTCTCGCGCGTGTCGTCGTCGTCGTCGTCGTCGTCGTCGCGCGCTGAAAAACTGGCGACGCGGTAACAAAATAACGGGCGCGGGGGTTACCGCGGCGGAGAAACGCGCGACAACGCGACACGCAGCTCGCGGCCAGACTCTCGCGAGAACACTCCTGGGATCCTCAAAACCGCTGTCTGACTCTTAAACGACTCGCCTGACGTGTTTCCCTCGCGAGACCCGGCGACGAGTGTCGACGCGTGCACACGCGATCGCGCCTCCTCGCGAGCCCCGAGTGCCGATCGATTTCTCCGGCGAACCGTGATAATTAATCTAGCAGACTCCGACGGAGCGCGAGCGCTCCGCCGCGCCGTGAACCACGAGCGCGTTCGAGCGACCTCGAATCGGCGAACGATCGCGAAACTTCGCCGCTGCGCTCCGTGCCGCATCGCGCCACTCCCGACCCCGATGTTCGTTACGCGCCGCTAAAGTGCCTGGAACAATGCTCTCGTGGACTTCTCCGCGCCCGCTGTATGTATATACAGAGATTCTCTCGTTCCCCGTCGGAAATTCGTTCGCGTTTCTATCCGCGCGGTAATCACCGGCTGCGCGTCATCCTTTTCGCGTAGCTTGATCGACGCCCACGGGAGTCGCGTACGCGAAACATCGCGACAACGTGACCCCGACGGCCACTGGGTGAACACCCACTCGAGGACGGCCGCGTTAGAAGTGTCGGACCTCGGCAACGTGGGAAATAAATATCGCGGGCTTACGAAGTGGATGTCGAGACGTTCGTACGGCTCGCGCTAGATTGCAAGTGGAAAATTGAAAAGAGAACATTCGGAGCAGAGAACATGCGCAATGAACAAAGGATCAGTATTACCACCCAAGTCATCAATCACCCAAATATTAACATTTCGATCTCTGAACACAAAAATGACTTGCAAATTAATCTTTCATTTATAATTTAAAAATACTTTTATCACATATTACTCTTCGCTTTATTTATAAAACACGTAAACTCATACAAGAACCAGAATTAACCAAATTCGACAATCGATCGCGAAACGAGAACAAGCATGATTGAATTCATCGGTGCGCTAAACTCTGGAAAGATTTAGAAAATTGGTAAAGTCCATCGAGGAGTATAATCCCCACGTGACCCCCGACGGGATTGGCCTCGAATAGGTTGAACAGTCGCCGACGTAAGTTGTCGCACTCGTTCGAACCGTCGCGAAATAAAGCGGCTGTTGAAACGATGTCATGCCTTCGTTTGCGTTCGAGGATCTAAAATTACGGCGAGCGGAAACTTTTATAACGCAAACCGGCACGGGGCGGGGAGCATTGACGTTGACAAATTAGGAAACGGTTCTACAAAAAAATCAACTCCGGTGGCAACAACGGCGCGCCTCAGATCCGCGCGTCGCATTCGAAAACATCTCGTTCCGCCGCGAAACAAACCAGATATGGAATAATTTAGCGCGTAACGAATTCAATTTGTCGGAGGGGGCGCGTGACACGCGTAATTATGCGTCGTTGGGGGCTGGTACGGTTGACAAAGGCGACAAAGCTATTTCCGCTGGCAAAGGGGATGAGTTCGATTTCACGCGGCCCGTTGCGGACGATCCATCGTATCGCGCGTCGACGCCGGGCGAGAGAGAGAGCGCTCTTTGCCCCGGGAGCAGCATAGATTGCTTCGAGCTTAATTACTCGGAGAAATAAAAGGCTCTCGATTTTGCCGGATACATATTTTCCCGCGGACCGTAGAGAATTCGTTGTTCTCCGTGGAGGACGACCAGAGGGCGAAATTTTTATTTATTAATTCGGCATAAACGAATCATTCGGTGAAAATATCTGTTTGCTCTCTTTTATAAAATGAAATGTATCTCTTATGATGCGTGTACATTTCATGGTTTCTATAGACAGTTGCTTTCGACGGTGGTCTCACATTGCGTGTCCAATTACGAGTTTCAACTTTTTGATAATTACTAGAATACGTTATCAAAGCTTACTGTCTGTTAGAAAGGTGAAGGCAGTATTCACAATAGTTCCACAATGGATTCGCATTGAGTCACATCTTTCACGTCGCTTGCGTTCTCCTTCTGAAATTGTTTGCATTCACCAAAGTGATCAGTATTTTGTCAAATATCTAAAAATTAATGCAAATAACTTGGATGGTTAAAAAATGTTAAATATAAGTGCAGATGGTGCACTCATATAAACGGAAAACCTGTTGCAAAGCAGGCTCCAAAAAATAACCGTAACTATTACCACAATAGCAAAAGAGCACAGACTATGGTCTTATCGTCATAAAAAAACAGATCAGTATCCCATTGCTCCGTACATTTAAGGCAGAAACATACTAACGTCACGTTACATCATACGTACTTCCTATTCTTCTTGTTTCAGGATTACGTCACAAGATTTCACGTAATTTCACGTGACACGACATTGATTCACTTCTAACAGGCTCGAAACAATAGAAATACGCGGACTCGCAGTTTGCGAAATGTCACATGTTTGTCAGTATGTTTTTTACCTCAAGTTGCTCTCCCGCGCCGTGACGCAACAGCTTCGCCGTTCCCGATCTCCAGCGGGAGAATGAAATCTGTTCCCATAAGACAGTCGCGGAGCGCGGGCCGAGCATCGAGAGAAACGATCCACGTTCTTTCTCGTATGTTGCCGTTGAAAAAACGGCGACGCGGCTCGGCGAGACAAGCAGATGGTAACAAAGAAAGAGAGAAAGAGAGAGGGAGAGGCAGTGCTGGCCAAACGAAGAGAGAGAAAGAGAGGGAGAGAGAGAGGGAGGGAGAAATCCTTGTCGAGTGGCGGCCGACTTTGCCTCTTCTGGAGGCGAAAGTTCGCGGGAGCAGGTGGGTGTAGGAGGACGGTCCGCGCCGGCATCGGTGGAAAAGAAACTGCTCTGAATATGCCGAGAGTAATGGTGACAGAGTGGAAACAGGGGTGGATGCGAGGAGACAACGCGGAACGAGGTGACTCGAGGCGGGGCGGGAGGCGGGAAGGAAAGGGACGAGAGGCGCGAAGTACCAAGCGGTCGCGAGTATTATCGTCGACATAAAGGGCGCGCTCTGTAAGCTCCGCGCGCGGCAGCCATCCGACGCATTCATCTTTCCCGAAGGTTAAACGCGCGCTCGCGTTCCTGAGGGGGCGGGCGCGGCCCCGGAGGGTTGCAACGCCGCCGTAGAACCAAGAAAAACGGAAGGAAATCGAATGCTCGGGAGAATCGGCGACGATGGGGAGGGCCAGGAGTGGCGGAGGGTGGCGGAGAGTGGCACGGAAAGGAAACGCGAAAGAATAAGAAGGGGGGGAGGAGAAGGAGGAAGAAACGCGGGGGGAGGAGATCGCGGCGGGTCTCGGGACGGAGATTCGAGCCGTGCGTATTTGTCGGAGGATGCGGATGCGAGCATCGCCCGGCCGGAGCGAGACGGCGACGGGGGGTTGGACAAAGACAGAAAGAGCTTTGTATCGAGGCTCGCCGGCGCTCCGTCGGCTCCGACGGCTCCGTCGACTCATCGGCTCGTCGACGCGACGACCAGACGAGGAGACGCGGAGGCGGCTGGGAGAGGGCTCGGTGGCGAACCGAGAAAAAGAGTAACGGAAGTGAAGCCTCGACTCAATTAGCCACGTCCAGGTTAATGAAAGCGGTCGCAGCGATCCAATAAAATTCTAATAAAGTCGCGCTGCTGCTCGCCGCTGCGTTACAACGGGAAACGAAGACGGCTAAATAGATGGGAGGGTGCCGGCGAAAGGGAAAGGGAAAGGGAACGGGAACGCGAACGCGGACGCAACAGACCGAGAAACGGAGAGAGGTGGAGAACGAGAAAGAGAAAGAGAAAGAGACGGAGAAGGAGAGAGGGAGAAGCCGAAAAGGCATGGGAAGAGGAGAGTAACGATATAAAAGAGAAAAAAGAATGAGACAGACGGGCGTGGGGAGGGGAGGGAGAGACGCGGAGAGAATTCGACGAACGGCAACGTCAATAGACTCGGATTCGTATCGCCCGAACAATGTGCGCTGCCACTGGACAAGAGCTGAATGCGGCAATGGGTGTAGGGAACGAGAGAATGCCTAACCGCTTTCTCCCTTGCTCGCTTTCTCGCTTTCCATCCCTTTTCCTCCCTCTCTCCTTTCTGTTCTCCGCCGTGGAAGGGAAAAATTAGGCTTCAATACAAGGCAGAACGTCCCTAATTGCATTTCCTGGTCACGGGCTCTCGAGCTTCTCGCCGCGCGACCACCGCGCGATCCAAAACAAAACGAGAAAGTGTGTTTCTTTTTTCTTTTTGTTTCTTTTTTTTTTGAGTCCCTGTCTCGTCGCATTGCCTGGTCTCGCCTCGCCTCGCCTCGCCACGCGTCGCGGTTTCGGGTCCCATCGCTTCCGTCTCTCCTCTCTCTCTCTCTCTCTCTCTCTCTCTCTCGCGCCCCTCGCCCTTCCCAGCCCCGTCTCACCCGTCCTGATGGAGTGCACCACAAACACACCGTATACACGTCGCCGGATTCTAATGATATAGCCAGCCAGCAAGCTCAGCGAGATCATAAACAGAACCGCCTTTTGCAAGTTCAGCCTGGCTTTAGTCTCGCTCCGACGCCGGATCGTCTTCAATGGCTTCAAACGCTTCCCGCGATCGATTCGACGGGGAAACCGGTGCAATTTATGCGCGCCCGTATCTCTTTCTTTCGCGACGCGACAATTTTATAGCGGCAGAGGACGATCGAGAGGAGGCGGCGTCGGAGACGTCGGAGGGTGTCGCGGAGGTGCCCGAAACGGCGACGAAATCGTTCGGCGGAGCATGCAAAGTTAATCGTGCCCTGGCGACGCGTTAATCTTGTTTCCCGCGCGCGCGCGCGGCTCTCCACGCTCGAGCGAGTTTCCCTGCTCCCGGTTCTTTGCGCGGCGCGGCGCGGCGCGGCGCGGCGCGGCGCGGCGCGGCGCGGACGAGCGACCGCCTCCTTCTCGCCCTGTTTCCAATTTCCGGTTCCCACTTTTTCGGCGAAATGAAAAAAACCGGGCGCCCGTCGAAATTCGAGAAAATCTCTCGACCTCGCGGCGCAAGGATCGATCGACCCGGCTGTGTTTTCCAATGCGTCGTTAAATGCAAATAGTCGGCCGTGTTACACCACTCAAGCGAAGAGACGGGGGGGAGGCGGTGTGGCGGAACCGCGGCGTGTCGACCGCCCGAATTGATCACAATTTATTACCCTCGTCGAAACGAACGCCGATGAAACTGACGGCGCTGAATGCCGCTAACCGAGCCCACACCGCCGCCGCCACCGCCGCCGCCTCCCTTTCTCTCCTCTTTTCATCCATTTCTCCCTTCTAATCTGCTAATAACGACCGGCAGACTCTTTCGGAAACAAATCTGCCTGCGCCCCGTGTTTTGCGGTTCATCGGGGAAACCGAAATTAACTCGCGGTTTCTAATGAATCCGTGCACACGGTATTTCGATACTTTGTTAGCTCGTTGCTATAGAACCGATTTTCAATATGCAGCTTTTAAAGCATTTAGGGTGACGAAAATATTAAAAATTGTATGAGAATTGTATAAAAATTATAAAGATATACAGACCGGCGTCAAATTGTAATACACCTAATACTACTTTTTTCACGATTTTAATACGATTTAAATTCCAGATCAATGCTCCATTGATACATTTAATTAAAGTAGGAAAGACGTGGACGATCGAACTTATCCTCGAAAATTAAATGGAAACGCGTTACCGGTTAAGAGTTATATTACAGCGTTTCTTTCTCCCGTAATATAGATCCGCGACACTTGCGCCAGAAATATCCGAAATACGCGTTGTGGAACGCTGGAAAATGGGGCGAACCGAAGAAAATTTCGTCGCTCGCTTCGAGCCTGGAGTGCGAACAGGAATATCGCGCTGCTCCTCGCTAGCGCGTTGCCGGCGCGTTGCTAGCGTAACACTTGCGAATGACCGAAAGCCCCGCGGCAATGATGAGACGAGGCCGAGTGGATGGAGCACGGATATATGGGTTACTGCGAACACCCGGCGTGTACCACGGCGTCCCGAAAGCTTCTACGTTGATACCCGTTCGCGATATTACTTTTTCCCGGAGACGCACCAACCGGAAACTGCAAACCTATGCGCGCCTTCCTCTGCCTCACTGTCCCTCTGTCTCTCCACTTGTTCTCCTTCCACGTTTTTCAACCGGGGAGGACGTCGTTCGCCATTGTCGCGGAGACGTCCGATCGAAGGAATCGCATGAGATACGTACCTACAGGGTGTCCCACCTGGAATGGACCGCGCGTTTCGCCTTACGGATTCTACGCTGCGAAGAACGCTTCGGTAGGATTTAATCGCGGTTGCGGATGCACACAGTCGGGGAGAAATATATGTGGACAGTCTTTAAAACGGGGTTACTTTTCCCAAAGTGGACTAGAGGACTTGAATTTTTGTTTAGATGATAGGAAGACTAGTCTGCTAGGACAGTGACTAAATTATTTCTTTTAATTCTG
>NC_135781.1:5775390-5780909 GCF_028453695.1 Augochlora pura
TGAGTGCCACGCGATTATATAAGGAAATCCCCGTCAAGCCATGCACGCTGGTATCGTGGTACAGCAATGCGAAGCGCACTACTTGCAAATTAGAATTTACTGGATGCGTTAGATCCATTAAAATTTTCTGAAAAAATACATTAGTAATAGAATCCAGTATTAAATGGAAATTAAGAGGACGTCAAATCAATTTTAACAACTCAAAACAATGTCAATTTTTTAGTTTTATATCATGTTTCACATTGTCAGTCACCGGTGACTGACGCGGCCTGAATGGAGAGTTCAGTGTCCGTCACCTCGGGCCCGAGCGGTCCGCATCAACGCGCGCTAAACAGACCAAACTGATGTTTGTAAACAGTCGCAATACGATCCGAAATGTAGATGCCCGTAATGCCTGTGATATAGTCAATTTTACGCGATACTAAAATATCACGGCCTTCACTACACACTTTCGAACCTTGCATTTTGAAGGGGTTTCTTAAATTTGAATAATTGAACTGCTTCGTAACAGCAACGACAAGAATCGTGACTAACTGTTCTGAGGTACTGAGAGGAACTAACATTCAGTCACGAGCGTAACGGGCAAAAAATCAGTCCGCGAGCTCGGCTTGTTATGTTTACTTTTCGCCCAAGTATCTGTTCGCGAGTCTGACTCGCGATGTTTATGTTTGGCCCAAGTAACTGTTCGCGAGTCTGGCTCGCGATATTCATGTTTGGGCAAAAATCTTCATCGCGAGTCTGACTCGCTAAAGTACGGGAAGGGGCTAAAGTCGTAATGAGAATAAGAAAGTGTACGTGGCAAGATTTAAAGAAGTGAAGTTGATCTTGAAATAACCTCTACAGTTATGCATAAATAAAAAGATTGTTAATATTATATGAGACACCTTTTTATACCGAACAGCTATAAACATGTTTTTCGAAGTCTCAACACATTCCGTAGAATTTCACACTTTGTACAGAGTGTCTCATCGACGTTCATTCGCATGTAAGCGCATATTTTCCTTTTATGGCATGGTGTAGCTAACGTTAAAATACATTCAGCCGTGCATAATGAACTGCTCGAATGACTTTGGGAAACAAAAGCCATGTTTGGAGTCAAGGGTCGCTCATTTCGTGGTCAAATCATCACGTGTCTCCGAATGTATTTTAACGTTTAACCACGTGATGCGATAAAAAGATATATGCACTCATATGCGACGATGCTTGAAGACTCTGAAAGAAAGCTGCGCTTTGCGCACCGTATTCGTTTCTTGTCGCCAGTTTCGTTCCGCGTTTTTCGCGGAAACGCACACTTCGGCGACGGTAGAAAAATTCCGCGCAACAAAACTCGACAGAGTTCGCGAACCACAGGCGACAACGATTCTCGCGAGTGCTCGACCGTGCCGGACCAGTTGTCGAGAATTTTTGTCGTTGTGCGCGCCGGAGGACCGGGATCCGTAATCCGCGCTCGGGAAATAAATAATTTAACGATCGCGGACGGCGCGCGCCGAATCCTTGATCGAGCATTTTCCAGCGGATAACCGGGCAATCGACGACTGTTTTTCCCCCCGTTACACGACGAACATGGGAACGTGTCACGGATAAATCCCGGGTAAAACGTGTTCGCGCGGAAGCGTATATGGATTCTCTCGGCGTGGGAAGGGACGCGCGCGCGGGCCACCGGCGAATGGAAACGGGCACGCGGGACGGAACAGGATGGAACAGGACGCGCGGGGGGGATATGGGGGTCGGGGGATGATCCGAGCATCTGTCGGGGCCGCAAATTGCACGGTAGTTTTCGCGAAATGAAATTCATTCCACGCAAATTAGCGGGTATTCATTCGTTCGTTTTCACCGGTCGGATGCACGCCGTACACGCGTACCAACACGCGTGCACCAGCCATATATTAACGGGCGCGTTCGTGTTTCTTCTTCCGCGCGATTCTCGCCCCCAACAGGCCGTGCCATGCGAGCCGCCCGGGTCTCGACACCCTCGGCTCGTTATTTTTCTCGATGCCTCGCTCTCTCCCCCTTCCCGCCGATTTTTGGGCATGCTTGGCTTTCCCACCGGAAACACTGTTATCCGAAAGTTAGCGTTTCGTCGTGGGAACGGTCCTCGTGAATCTGGCGACGGTTGGATGTCGTCTAGGAATTTGCGGCAGAAGAACCAAAGGGTTTACAGGGTTTTCACATTTTTTTAGCAATATACTAGGGCATGCTTCGATTTTTACAACTATGACCAACTTATTGATAAGCGCGCTGAGTGTACCAAATGGATAATTCTTTGACACAGATAATTTTCCGTGCAAGGGTATGATTTAATTTTATTAACAACGTATTCTTAGAATCATTGTTATAAAGGAAGTAAAGTAGAAAAATCGTTTGCATATCGTTACGAAGATAATCCTGAAGAAGTTCGATATTTGATCACGAATACCAAGTTTAATTTAACGTGTTTAATACAATGATCACTTGAATGAGACAAGGAAATATTGTAGAACAAAATAGAATAAAATACAACAAATTAAACTGCGATGAAATGCAATATTCAGAAAAATAATAACAGAAAAATAAAATTTAATCTCCATTAAATATCATTAAGTAATTATTAAATATTCATCAAATCTTCCTTCTGGTTCTGAATATCGTAAAGAGTTATTGAAAAGAATTATGTGACTTAGGAAAAATGAACAACAAGCGATTGAAACAGGTTGAAAACTGATTTGAAAGAAATTAGCTGGAACAATGGATGCTGGGAAACGACGGTCTGTACGTCGATTGCCGGTATCAGCCGTTACCGGTCGCGTTATTAAAAAGTTGCGTCGTTCAGCGCGCGCGACGATTCTGCTCCAGCTGAACGGAGACGTTTATTGTTTCGCTCGCCGGCGACCGAACGGGAAAAGCGGAAAACGGGAGGCAGGGAAACGACA
Organism: Augochlora pura; assembly: GCF_028453695.1. Lineage (NCBI taxonomy): Eukaryota > Metazoa > Arthropoda > Insecta > Hymenoptera > Halictidae > Augochlora > Augochlora pura. The sequence goes on from NC_135781.1 coordinate 5,778,300, forward strand.
ACGGGTGGTAACGGGACACGCGACGTTCGCAGCCAAGCTGTCGCGCGGCGTTCGCTGAAACTCGAACGCGGCGCGGCGACGGCGGCATTAAGATCGCGAACGGGCGTCTCGGAACGGCAAAGAAAACGGGCGAAAGAACATCGGGGTCGTCTTATTCCCCGTAGAACGACGGATGTCGCGCTTTTCACGCCGTCGGGATAATCGTGACGTCTTTTGCGCGACCCCCCGCGTGCGATGCGAGAACGAGGCAAGAGAGAGGGGGACGAGGAGGAGGAGGAGGACGACGCGCGATACCTTCTTTCTGCCGGTGGCCGAAACAAAAGGTGTTCCGGTTCAAAGCACTACGATTTCTCGGATAACGTGAAACGTGAAACGCGAGACTCTCTCTCTCTCTCTCTCCTCCACCCTCGCGCGCCTATCGCCGAGGAAAATGCTGCTATGCCGGTGTACTGCCGGCGGAGAAACGGGCGATTCGCTGCCACACGGTAAGCGACTCTTCTCTCTCTCTCTCCCTCTCCCTCTCTCTCTTTCTCTCTCACTCACTTCGCGCCGCACCATGCCGTTTCCATAAGTGCGAGCGGCAGCTTGCGAATTGTCTCGGGCCAGCATGGTGTCCTCCCTCGTTTCGCGACGATAAGCGGCTCCATAATCTCCGCGCCGTCTTGTTCAACCGTCGAAACCGCTGCGTTGTCGGGAAACTTTTCGTGTCTCGGCGCGTTAATTTTCGAAGAACAATTGTTCTTGTGTGGGGGATCGGTGACGATCGTCTTCATCATTTTCTTCTTCATTTAATTATTTTGTTTAAGGATGAGTCGAGACCTGATTGTAAGATTCGCGGATTACGAATCTGAAACTTTCGCAACATGTGATGTTGATTCTTTTCCTTATGAGCATTTATTTTCTCGAGAAAAGATGACAAATCCTTTCCTGAAAATTGAATTACTTAGTGCACATAATCGCGTTGAATATTAAACGTATTAGAATAGCAGAAAATTTGTAGTCTAGTTATAAAAGCTGTCCTGCGTTATCTGCGATCCTGCTCCGATAATTCTTGGAACGATCTCACGGTCAATTTTACGGAGTAAATCGAATCCACGGTTGCCGAGGCGATAGACCCTCTCGCACAGTCGCAACGACAGCCCGCGACTTCTCGACAATAAGCTCCGTTCGATCGGAGCCGAAGTCGCATTTCTTTTCGGTCACCGGCAATCTTTGGGGCTCGCTGGTCAAAGCGTTCCTCGCCGGCGGTGATCTTCCGGGTTAGGTGCGAGGGTTGCAGCATTGGAGACGCAGCGAACAAATTACAAGGCTGTCGACGGAGAAAGATAGAACGGTCAGGCGAGGCTGCGCTACGGCGGCGTCGGCCCGACCGAAGAGAAGGGACGCGCGAAACGCGGCGGCACGGCACAGAAGAAACTCTGTTAGAAGAGCCAGGTAAACGCGCGTCGCCAGAGACAATACGCGGGAGAGCGGGAAAACAAAAGGGAAAATTGAGAGGAGAGGAAAGGGGGAGGAACGAGAAGAAACGGGCCGGTTTGTCGGTAGCGGAGAGGCGGGCGCGGCTGATGCTAAACCAGACGGGGTAGGCAGAGGACAAGTATTTACACACGGAAACTGGAGCATATTCCGGCGATGGATGCGTCCATTGTTTCCGTCTCTTGTTGTCGGCGAACGGGGCCCGGAGGCCCGCGGTCCGTACCCTGTGGCCTGGCTTGCCTTCGGATCACCGACAATTATTTCACCGACAATGTTTTCGCCGACTCGATTTCATCGACATTCTTTATACCGACGCATCGAAATCACGGATGTCTATATTGAATCTTATTTAATTGACAAATGTTATTATGTTACTGCGACTACTCAAAATAGGACTACCTCAAAACAGAAGAAGACGAGATGAAAAGAAGGGAGAAAAAATTTAAAAAATATAATTATATTAGTTGGTAAAAAATATTAGCATAGCGCTGGTCTTGAAGAAAACACCACGATGACGTTGTTTAATAATTTTATCGTATAAAAAAGGATATCGTATACGTATAAAAAAAATAAGGAATTGACATTCTAAAAACACGTAAAAAGGACATATTTGTCCACCAAATCCTAGAATTTTATATAAAAACACGTCCGCTTTGAAACGTAATAGAAGACTGAAAGCTTCGATAATAAATACGCTTTCGTCAATGGACAATCAACTGACCAATCTTCATTTTTTTTTATTCGAAGAGAACGCTTCCTCGCACTTTTTCCGACCATCTATCTCACTAGTTTCCCCGACACCGACGCTTTTTAGTTCCACACGGTTCAGGTCCTTTCTTTTCTTTCGGTTGCGAAGGGGACCGTTCGTCTCCCGGCGACGGCAAGAAGTGGTAATTTTCTGGCGCCCACGCTTTCGCGAGCTCTTCGGTTTCTTTTTTTTTCTTCTTCTGGTATCGTCCTGTCGAATCTTCCCCGGAGTTTCCCTTTTTTTTCGGAACGGGATCCATCGTGCTCGATTCAGAGACATCCGTCTCGGTCTTGGAGCATTTCCCGCGGCGGTATCTCCCCGTTTGTGCCGTCCTCGTCCCGACGGTATCAAGATCTCCAAAAACTGACTCGATGCCACCGCCGTTC